>NC_142684.1:133625151-133928181 GCF_056320005.1 Nelumbo lutea | reverse complement strand
CGTTGTGGAACTATCTAAACACTCTTTGAAGGACAATTCTCTGAAGAAACATGAAAAACTACAACATACTTTGATGAAATTCGACAAAGAAAAGTAGCTAAAAGGATGGATAAATGCAAAAATATCTTCGCAAAAATTGATAGTCAGAGGAAACTCATCAATTGAACATCAATATGTGAAAAAGGTACCTTCTTCATCCGAGTCTTAACCTCGGATTTCCGTGCTTTGTTATAGATGCGCCTTTTCTCAGCTTGGCGAGCTCTCTTCGCAGCGGAATCAGCTTTTTTCTTCGGAGATGCTTCGCAAACAACAGACCTACGGGTTTGCCTCTCGATAGGCTTCACTGTAAAACTCCCTGAAAGAGGTAAACTCACAGTTTCAAAGTTCAATTCGTCAGCGAGCAAAGCAGAAGAGATACCCATAAACCAGTGAGTAACACAATGGAGGAGAAAACCAGAGAGGAAACAATAGGAAATAAAGGAGATGAGTTGATAAGAATAGACGAAAAGAATGTTGTATTTATTTGTACCTTTACAGAAGGCATTCTTTGAGAGATTTGTGGAGAAGCTGAGGGACCTGAAAGGTGCTGGATTTGCCTGGATAAGAGAAGAAGTAGTGATGGAAAATTTTCTGGGCTTGCAAGGAAGAACCACGCAAGAAGAGATGCAGTGAAGAACAGCCATTTCTTTTCACTCTCTGTCTCCCTCAGACTCAGAGTCGGACCTTCTAACTATTTTCTTTGTTGCTTTATCTCCCTATCCGGATAGAAAAGGGTGGGAAGAGAAGAGCTCAGTCTCCCAGAAACGTCAGCATACTCTCTTTTGCACTTTTGCCCTTCAGTTATAAGTTTATCCTTTTTAAAAACCGACCGATTTTATTAAATAAGAGGGTAAAGTATAAAAACCTCTCCTAAAATTTTTGACAATCATAATAACATACCTCAGGTTTTACTTTTTAGCCTTCGTATTTCGCGGCTGGTTTTAGCCTTTTAGGGTTTATTCATAGAATTTGTTCCTTTTTTATTTTCCCCTTAAAAAAATAATGAAATATGTTTTTTTAAAATTGATTTTTAATAATGATAATATATAATTTAAATTTTATATTATTTTGATTGATTAAGTTAAGTAATTTAATATGTATATTATCATAATATATTAATATATGATTCAAAATTTGTTATTATAATTTAAATTTTGTAAATATTACCATTTACATTATTTATTATATACATTCAAATATTAAAATGAACTTAATTGTCAATTGAGACCATGGCTTTTGAACCATCAGTCTTAGGTTCAAATTTTCACATCTTTAAAAAACGTTTTAGGAGTTATTTCAAGGCAAGTTCGGTTCATTGGTCACTTTGGATAGGGTAAACCCCTAGACCCTGTAGTCGGCCTTGGTGGGGGTTGGTTCCAAGAATTTGGAACCAAACCCTACCCTATAACAGATTGGGTAGGGTCAGTTCCATTTGGTTCCAAGTAGAACCTACCCATTAGCTTACCCTAGAAAAGAGTGCAAATATGTATATGGGGTAAATTGCTGAAGTCTCTCATCTAGTTTGGTAATTGCAATCACCTCCCCTTAACTTTTTAACATAGTTGCAAGTAGACCCCCTTTGTTCGAAGCATGAAAATATCCAAAATACCCATGCAGTTGCAAATTTGTCATGCATATTAATTGCTCAAAGGTAAAACAAAGGATTGAAATATCAATATGATACTAGCATAGGGGGATAACAATAATATGCCTAGTGCACCCACTCTTAAGTCATGAAGTTATCCCAACACTTATGTGAATGTGTAAAATAAAATAACATTTATTGTTATTATTGAAAGGCAATCCAAATACACATTAAATATTTATGTTTAACAACTCCAAATAAGAATTAAAAAATAATATTCAAAATTAGAATTTTATAAAATGTGGAATAAATAATATATCAAATCCACATTTGTTTCAAAAGATTATTTCAATTTCAAGAAATTTATACAATTATAATATTAATAATAGAATAAATATTTTAATACTTAAAATTTATAGCTTTGCACATGCCTTAGTCTACTAATATACCTTTAGAAAAATTATAAAAATAAAAATATTAATAATAGAATAATTATTTTAGCACCTAAAATTTATAAATTTGAAAAGAATATGTATTTTAAAATTTTATATAATTTTTAAATTATTAATTAATATTTTAAATTACATTAAACTACACCATATTTATTATTTGCAAAAATAAAAATTGTTTATAAAATCTTCAAGAAGATAAAATTAAATTGAATCTATCAAATCTACTAATCTACATTTATATAAAAAAAATATTTTTAATTTTAAAAATTTATAGAAATAAAAATACTAATAATGAAATAATCATTTTAGTAGTTAAAATTTGTGAATTTGAATATGATATGTATCTTAAAATTTTTAATATATTTGATATAATTTAGGTTGAGATTATATATTTTATAAACTATTAATTGATATTTAATAATTTAATATTCAGTTGACTTCTTTGTTAATGTAAAAATATTAAAATAGAGAATAACTGATATAATAATTAAAATATAATGATCATATGTTTTACATTTTGGATCCTTGATTGATACATTATCAATAAAATTGTTTGGTATCTATGCATCATATTATATTAATTGTAATATATTCTTTCATATACATCATTAAAATATTATTAATATATTTATGAAATTTTTATATGTTTTCCTATCATATCCAAGCATTTTCATATTTGTCATCCGTATCTATGCATTTTCAAAGCATATCCATATTTGTATTCGCATCCAAGCTATCTAATATGATACCCAATACTAATACTTTAATCCTTGGGTAAAAGTACAATTTTAAATTCTTTCTTTTTTTGTTGTTTGTAAAGTTTGTATTGTTTTTTTTTCCTGTAGAAACTAACCTCGATTGTAACTGCATAGGTATTTTGGACATTTATGTGCTTCTAGCCAAAAGATTCCAATAGAGGAGGTGTACTTTGCAACTGTGTTAGAAAGTTCAAGGGAGGTAATTGCAATTACCAAACTTCAATGAAGATTTCAACTATGGTCATAAACTTCAAAGGAGGTTTCAACAATTTACCCTAAAAATTTATATCTATACTATTATAAAAAGTATGAATGAGGGTGCGAAACTTTTCTTGACTAAAATGCCCACATTTGTCATTTAGTCCACCTCTAATTATGAATGTTGAAAATGTAATTTCAATTAATGCTTTTCACCTCATTCAATCTCCTCTCATTAACTCTTATATTTAAGGTATTAACTCTCATTCTCTCTTATTAAATTCTATATTTAATTTATTTTTCACCAATATATGCTACTAATTAGATCTATGTCCAAAACTTTTAACAATATAAACCCATATATTTTAAAAATTACTCAAAAACAAAACCATTCTTTACCCAAATGATGACTAAGCAATTCAACCATCCGAGTCAAGTTGGTCAATCCATGAAGTCATAGTTAGATAATAGAGTTTTTAAATAGAAATAAATATAGAAAACTACAAAAATGTAGAAAAAGTAGACACATTTATGATATTTTTATTAACCAAATTAAAAAAATGTGTAATAAATAAGAATTATTTTTATTGATGATGAAAATGAAATACATAATCTAAAACTAACAAAAAATGAAATTATTTTTTTAAGCGGAGATTAATAGTTCAACTTTCAGGTCAATTTTTCCAACCTTTATGTCATAATTAAATAATAAAAATTAATAAAATATAAAAAACATAAAAATGAAAAAAATACATAAATTAAAAAAAATATTTGGGCACATGTACAATATCATATATTTATTATGTTAAACAAAAGAATAAGTGTACATAACAGTATTATTTTTACACACATAGAAATAAAAAATATAGGAAAAAAACTGAACACATCTATAACTCCATATTTACACTACTATTAAAAAATTGAATAAGATTGTGGAGCTTTCTTTTGACTAAAATATTCATTTTTCAAATTTAATCCCTATTTAATTGTGAGGTTTAAAATGTAGTTTGAACAACAATTTTCACTTAATTCAAATTTCTCTCTTTAAATCTTTTTTTTTTTGATAAATGAACAAAAAAAAAATACACTAAGAAGATAAAACATTACAAAAAGAAGATCACCAAGTAGGTAGGCTATCAATGATACCAAAACTTTGCAGCCCAATATGAAGTGCTACATAATCAGATCTAGAATTCCCACATGCAAAGCATGTGCATACTTACTAGTGATATAAAATACAAGGTTTTACACTCTACAATAAAATTTGTATTTGTACTTCTAGACTAAGCCTTACAAAAATCTCTCTTATAGCTTCACAAAAACCTGCAATTACCTCTCATCCATCTTCGTTCCAGTAACGGAGACTTCAAAGTCACTAAATTACCCTTACAAATTATTAAAGCATCTTTTAAAATAATTTAAAATACCAGATTTACCCTTCCAGACTTCACTAGACCTAATGTTTTTATAGAGTGAAATTATTATTTTTTCAATCTGTTTAAAGGATTTTTAATTAAAATTGAAAAATTCTTTTAAGGGGTATTTTAGTAAACTTTTATATCAATTGATAGATATAAGGATAAAATAGGTGCTTTCAAAAAAAAAAAAAAGAAACTAATGGATTATGCCAACATTTTTCATCCACGACAATAACAAAAGGATGTAACTGCTGTTTGTAATATTGTAAAGGCTAAAGTTTTTACATTCCAAAATTTCTAGTAACAAGTTCTACAAAATATTTTAACACAAAATCTGGGTAACGTATTTTGGAATTTATCAGCTGAAATTAGGGTCTGGTTCACTAGGCACTGGATCTTTTGCCCTTTCGGGTGGTGGACTTGGAATGCCGATTTTTTACCCTCGCACTGGGCCCAAACCTAAAATTCAGGCCTATTTATTGGATGGGTCGAACCAACGACTAGGAAATCGGGTAATATTGAGATTTTGTTTTAGTAACAGTAGCCGTCTACAATTTTGAATTTTTGATGTTTTAACTTTAGAGCATGCCCACAATAAAAGGGGCTTAATTAGGATGAGTCAAGCTTTTTTAGTACATGCCAACATATCCATAGTGGAAAAAGGGAAGGGAGGCAAGGATCCTTAAGTTGAGACGATCTAAACCAAATAGGGTTGGGTTGCTTCCAACCTAATACAAAGTCAAATTGGGTTTGGGTTAGGGTTAGGGTTAATGCCTAGGGTAACCCGAGCCAATTAAATCCAATGTATTACATGTTTGATTTGTGGGAATTAGAGTGTGATTGAAATTGGAAGGGTCTATTTCATTTTAATCGTTTGGTTGAGTGAAATCAAAACCTTATTCTTATTCTTAGGCCCCATTCATTTTTTGGTAAGTTACTTACTCGAGTAAATGCAATAATTACTTGGGTAAGTTTTTCCTAGAAAACACGTACCAAAAACACTTACCCAAGTAAATGCATTTATCCATGTTCTTTTATTTCTCAGGTAAATAAGGCAATGACCATTTTAGCCATAGAAATCCATTATTAAAAGGGGCATTTTTATCCCGCTCAAGTGTTAGAAAATTTCCCCTTATGTGGGAAAGTTATTTATTCACCTAGGAAATGGATATCACTTTCTTGGGTAAGTGATACCCAGGAAAATAAACTTTCCCTGGTCTCCACATAAAGTTGAAAAAAGAACATGAGATTCTTGGTCAATGAGAACCAAAATCAGGAAAATAAACTTTCCCTGGCCCCCACATAAAGTTGAAAAAAGAACATGAGGTTCTTGGTCAATGGGAACCAAAATCCCATTGACCAACCCCTCTCCAAATTCAAAAAAAGAACACCCCCTTAGTGGAATGTCATTCCCCCATTTGAGAGAATAATTATTTCTCCACCCTCCATTAGGAATGAGAATCACATTACAATCAATTTCGTTTCCAATTTTCGTATGAGCCAAATAGGTGGGGGAATGAGAATAGCATGGAAGCCGGAAGGAGAGAGAGGATGATGATAAAGGTAATTCATTGTAACATATCTTTAGAAAAAAATCTATAATGCATGAAAAATATGATAAGGAGAGAGCTTTGACCAATCAAAAATCCTAGTGAACTTGATATCTTTTCATTATTTTCACAAGTAAATACTTACATGAATTTATTACTGTATATTCACACGAAATTTGATAACATTGCAAACCAAACCCAACCCAATCTCATTGGGTTGATAACACTAGTTGAAGATTGAGCTGGATCATGGTTAAATAGAGATTTTGGCACATCATTTATTAGGTTGGGCTAGGGTCAACCTCAACCTGAACAGCTGAACCAACCCGGCCTTATTTGCTCTCCAGGGATGATCGTGGGCACGAGTGAATGATGTACTCGAGTATTAGTGTTTGGTTTCATTGTATGTGTGTGTGCTTTTTTTTTAATGGCACCATGTTTTTTTTTCTTTTTGTAAATTTTGAGAAAATGTTAAAGCATGGTGATGCTTGATTTCATTGCCGTTTTCTGAAAAAACGATGTTATCATTAGGAGATGTTTCCAATTCACAAAGACATACTATTCTTGTGCAAAAAACCCCACTTATTTTGCTGCTATATGTAGATCTTTGTGAATATCCAGGGATGATCATGGGCATGAGTGAACGATGTACTCGAGTATTAGTGTTTGGTGCAATTGTATGTGTGTGCTTTTTTTTTTCAATGGCACCATGTTTTTTTTTCTTTTTTTTTTTGTAAATTTTGAGAAAATGTTAATGCATGGTGATGTTTGATTCCATTGCCGTTTTCTGAAAAAAAAACGATGTTATCATTAGGAGATGTTTCCAATTCACAAGGACATACTATTCTTGTGCAAAAAACCCCACTTATTTTGTTGCTATATGTAGATCTTTGTGAATGTATATATATATATATATATACATTTATAATTTCTTAAATTTTATGTGATCTTATTCTATAGGTTGAGTATGTTGTAGAGCTAAGACATACATCAATATATTCAAATATCATGTGAACAATTTAATTTGTTTTTTTATTTTTTTATTTTTAGATTATAAATATCTATTTACTTCTCTAATTTTTTGCTATTCTCTAAATTCTAATAATAAATATTTATAGTAAAAATATGGATGATCTATTATGTCCATAAATCCATTCAAATTTTCTGTTAAATATTTACTTGTCTTAATTTTAATTTAGTTTTTAAAATAAAACATGTACAATAATTATTTGAATAAATATAAAAAATTATTTATTTTTAAAAAACTAGAATGAAACATGCAAAATAATTACTTTGATCTATCATGTCCATAAGTCCATTCAATTTTAGAAAATTAAAAAATTAAAATTAAATCAAGTACTTTATTAGATAATATATTTCTATTCCCGTATATTGATTATAATATATTTTTTTCATAAAACCCACTAAAATGTTCTACTTTTATGCATAAATAACTCATTTATGTCTTATATTTAGTGATATTGATGTTTATTTATGATTTATTGGAGTATTTATAACATTTTCATGTGTCCCATGTGTATCTTAATTTTTCATCGGTATCCAAGGCATATCCCGATACGTCTCTTAAATTTGCCCTTCCAATACACAGCATTTCCGTTACTTTGAACCTTGCTTCATGGGACACTATTAGCCTGCAAAAATGGGCTCTTGTAACCATTGATCTTTTTTTTTGTCGGGGGGTGGGGGGGGAGACCACCGAATGCATCATTTAAACTAGTAATTGAACCTATACAAGAATGTCAAACGTGAGCAATAGATTGTCATAACCTAATAATCCAGCAAATTGAATGGGTTAATTTGCTTGCATGAACATCCGCAGCTTTTAGTGTGGGAACTCCAGAATGGTGCATAAAATGCCAGTAAGGGACTAGAAGATGTGCACCGAAAATGCTAGATAAAACTCTGACATGAAGACCTAGGAAAAAGTGATAACAGGGTGGATTCAATATGACAACGGCACCTGAATCAAATTTCATTTTGCTCCAAAGCGACAACAGCCAACTTATACTGTAAACTGTATCACATTTCTCGAAGGATTGGGCAAGAATAACAGCATTCAGGCATAACAGAACGACCGGGTAACCAGTTCCTCACCTGAATCAAGCAGCTAGTTTCTCCAGTTCGTGATAATAGGTATGTTCCATGGCCCATCTTTTCCAAACAGGCCACAAACCAGACTACAAGATAACATGGAAAAGATTTCATAAACAGTATTTCGAGTTACTAGTTTTGTTTTAACCATATTAAAGTTGACAACCCAACAAGACTACAAGATTACAGTAATATGTACAACAGACCAATTTTTTGCCCCTTCGAATCAAATCCCTGTTAAATCTATTTTATAACTTAAAATTTCCGATGGTGATCTAAAATCTCTCAGCTGTAACGACAACAGGCTGAGCTTCAGCACGCTCTAAAGCAAGATAAGGACATCTCCTGACAGCTTCCTGCAACTGAGGACGAGAAAATTTCTGATTAGATGTCAAATATGTTTAACTGATTAGCTCTAAATACACCTCAACACCCCCCCCCACCCCACCACCACCACCAAAAAAAAAAAAAAAAAAGGGAAACAAAAGTACTTCATTTTTTTTTCTTCCCCTGCTTTCCATACCATAATAAGTTAATAATCATGCTGCCTTTTATTATCCATAAAATTAAACCACACCTTTGAAGCTATTCCTGCAAGCACAGGATCACTGACAAGCTTATTTGCAGTCGATAGATATTTGTGAATCGCCCTGCAACAATTATACCGAGCTTCCATACCTGAAAAATTCACTAAATTTACTAAGGAAAAGGAAACTTGTTCTGAATCTTTACAGGAAGAAAAGGGTAAAAGGAACAAGAAAAGAAAGATTAATATATTTTCCGCTTTCAAAAAGTAAAAAAAAAGAGAATATTATTCTCAATTATTGGTTGAAAAGTTGCACTAAATACATGAGGACAAAGAATCAAAACAAACTTCCATAAATAGAAGACAAAAATGGATCTGAATATTCCAAGGTGAAAAATCAAGGATACCACCCAACAGCTACCAGGGGAGGGGAAAGCACTTCATGTTATGCAGATCCCATATGAAAATAAAAGAGGGGAAGAAGGATGAAACCAGTGTTTTAAAAGGCGTGGGAGCCGTACGCCTGGATATTGGGTAATGCATAACAGTTAAATGCATCATATATTGTTGGATCATTATTAAAAACATCTTTCCTGTATATTGGGTAATGACCTTTTTTGTCTTATCTGTATATTATATTTCCGACTTCATCCAACTACAGTTTTGGTTATAAGAGTTTATTGTGTTCATCAATAAAAAAGAAACAGGTCTTGCCTTCTATAGAATTGTGACCTTTCAGTTATTTTGATTACTGATACAGAATTTCCATCACATAGGGTTTACTGAGAAACGCAGTATACTGGAACCTCCTTGATCATCATATCTTCCATACTAGGAGTATTATGTCATCCATCTAACATGACATCAAACCCCCAGATTCTAAGGGTTCAAATTTTGGATTGAAGATGGAAGGATCTAACTGTATTTGGGGTTTGGTTTTTCTGCTCTCTTGCAGCAACAAGCTATTTGAGTCAACTCAACTAAGCCTTGTCACAACTACATGAGGCCAACTACAAGAATAAGGTACCTCCATTCCACTCTGTTCAGTCATCAGTGTTATATCCACTGTTAAATTATAGGCGTCAATGAATTGAACTAATGTAGGGCTATTGTTCTTTGTTTATATATTCATTCATTCTTTCTTCTTCTTCAACTACTATATTTATTTATCAGTTGTGTTGGGCTAATTCTTGTACAGCAACATGCCTCAAAATGATAGTATTCTAAGTAAACACAAATCATTTCATTTAACATTTCTCCCTGTGATTTTATAATATATTAAGACCAATGATACTGAGACGTGTTTCCAACTCTACTCCACATGATTTTAAACACACAAGGATGTATCTTAAATCATTTTTTAGAGGAGGTTGTGAGTTGCTCAGACATATTCATAAATAGCAGGTATTAACTTTATTGTCACTATAATGTCATAACATGCTATTTTTCCATTCATAATAACATTGTTGTAATCATTGAGAAATTCATCAATTATGATATAACCAGAAATATGCTAACAAAAAAGAAAAATATGTATATGACACTAGTCACTAAATTAACACCCTTATCAAAAATTATCTTGTAGAAATTATAGCATAGAATAGATATTTGGGGGTTATGGCTTCTTATAATGTACCAAATGTAAGGATAAAGATCATCACAAGAAGAGAGAACATAGCATCTGACAGGTTATGAAGCATGGGATCTGGAATCACATTCTAGATGATCTTTCAGTTTAACTTCAGCCTCAATTTTATATGCCAAAACATGTCTAAATGTCTTGATTATTAACTTGTGTTGTTAGAAAGCTTATCTAGACATGATTTGAACAAATTTTAGCCACTTTATGGACATGACACAGGTTTGTTACAGAAACCTTTGTTTTAGGGAAGTTTCTAGTCATTTTTAAGTTTTTACTTAAGTTAGATGAACAATTGAATTAATGTTATTTTGATCAATAACAATGAATTTTATTCATGACTGATAAGTTCAGAATTACAAAGGAGGGAGCTAAAAATTCTTAACTCCCCAATATCTAAACTACATCCAGACCATGAAACAATTACAAAACAGCCCAAAAGATAGTGTTTCTATTCACCCCCTGCCCAGCTAGCCTGTCTGCCAATGCATTTGCACGTCTTTTTATCCATGTACACTGAATTTCCATGTCCTTAGTAAGCCACTTGAACTTCCTCTTTTCATTGTTGTATTTCCAGAGCATAGAACTGTCCTCTTTTAGCCAATTCACCACTATTTCAGAACCACCTTCTATGATCAATTTTTTAATATGCATTTCCTTGACCTTTTGTATCCCTTCAAGAGCTCCTAAGATCTCAGCCCTCAGGGAATCACCCACCCCAATTGGACCAAAAAAAAAAAAAGCTAATAGATTCCCTTTTTTGTCTCTTAGCACTCCCCCTATTCCAGAGGGCCCTGGATTGCCCATGCTGCTGCCATCAAAATTCAGTTTGGTAAACCCATGAGGTGGAGGTGTCCAGCAAGAACTTGAAGTCTTCTTAGCTAGAATTGAATCCGCAATCTCCTTCCAATGTCTTTTCATCTCATCAACTGAGAACACTGTAAACAAGTCCAAAGTTTTCAGCTAATGCATCACCCTTATTTGTATAGTCTCCAGGATTACTTCCAAGCTTCTCTCCTTATCTAAGAATGTCCTTGAATTTCTCTCCTCCCAAACAGTCCAACATACTGCAGCCCTTACACATCTCCACATGATCTTGGCCCTTTTGGTTTGCCCATTGGGCACGGAAGTGAATAAGCTTTGCACATTTGGAGGGGGGGTCCACCTGCACCCAAACAAAGAAGTAAACCATTCCCAAATAACTTTAACAAACTGACAGGAAATTAGTAAATGGTATCCAGACTCACCATCGGATTTGCAAAGAATACACCAGTGAGTGGACAAACAACTATTGGGTCTTTTTCTTTGAAGTAGATCTCTTGTATTAATTTTTTCTAGGAAGGCTTCCCAACAGAAACTCCCAACCTTTGGAGGTATAGGTTGACACCACACTTCTTTAACAGGGAATGACAGTCCGACAGGAGAAGAAGGTAAAAGGGCCTTAAAAAAAGAGGCACAAGTGTAAGCACCCGATGGAGTGAGTGTCCAAATTCTATTGTCTGTCTTTGATAGCTCCAAGAAAACCCCTTCAAGGGAGGATAATAATGCTGAGATATTATCTAACTCTGTATCCCTGACTATCCTTCTCAAACCCAGATTCCAGCTGAAGCCGGATAAGTTGGCCTTTAGGATTCTATTTTCTTCTACATTGATCTTATAAGACCAAGTAAACAGTGTTATTATTGACTGAAAATTCTGTCTTTGTCCCCTTTTTTCCATTTTATCTTTTTTTTTTTAATTTTTATAACTTGTGTGCTTGGATTAGCACATTGTAAAAGGTTCCTTTCTGATTTATCCTCTGATAAACCTAGGTTTCAAAAGTGTAAATAGTTCAACATAAACAGAATAAATTTTTCCTGCTATGACACTATTATTGCATGAAATCACCATCATTTGCAGGTTATCGTCACTAAGTACTCGGGTAATTTTCCCAGAGAAAGGCTTCCTCTGAAAAGAGTGCAGATTGATCTTCTGCTAAGATCCCTTTTCCCAATTCATCAAAGTGATGTTTGCTGACTTACTGTCCCATGCAAGGGAATTCTTGGAACAGATTTGTGGATGCTTGCCTAGGATGCTCACGGTCTAGGTTGGCTAGAGGGCTCAAAGAGATCCTAGAATATTCTATTAATAGCAAGTAATATTACTTGGATACTAATCCTTTCTCTTTTATATTAGTCAACAAAAGGACAATTGCATAGTAATCATAGCAAAAGTAGTTCAGTGGTCTAGCTACATGGAGAACAAGAAACAATTTTATTTATATACTTCTGCTTCTCAATGCAACAATAACAAGTATATATGTACGTAAGCAAATGAACTGGGACACAACATGCAACAATAAATTCTCATGCACACAAAGAAGTGATGCCGGGATAAAACAATGAAGAGAAGCGAACCCTTTTTCTTAGTCTCAATATGTGGATCAATCGCTATTTTAATTATCTCTTGTTTTGAGCAAATCTCAATCAAGCACCATGACCGAGCCACCAGTCCGGTTATCAACCTATAAGCCTGCAAATGTTAGAAAATATGAACCTCACATAAAATTAGCGTAATAGAATATTATCTAGCAAGAATGTGAACTAAGGAGATATGGCTGCTTTAGTCAGTAAGGTGATGCCTTCATCATTTCAGATTTTATGGTCAATTTATAATTAACTAGTTTGATATGTGCCATTTGTTCAACCAACCAACTGTAAATTCTAAATGACTTGATGGCCATTAAATTTTTTTCCACTTAACGCACTCTTATGTTGATAGGCTTAAGTGTCAAATGTTCGAAATGAAATGTATCACCTTTCAATAAATGCCTCCACCCTACAAAGCTTAAGTTGCTATTTACAACTCAACCAGGAGGGGTCATGAAAATAAAATGGTAAATTCCCATGCCTGAAAGGAGGGGAGGGAGGATTATTGTTTGAGCATTGTAGTCAAATAAGAAAGAAGCAAAATGCCAATCTTAGTTTTCAAGGCACCAAAGGCTTGGCAAAAGGCGCTAGGGCGATAGCCTTGTCACCTATCGCCTAGGCGATGGAATTTTTTTAAGTAAAAAACATATATCCTAGGGTAGTTCCCTAGGTTCCATAAACATACTTTAACATATATCATGTTAAAATATCAAAAATCAACATATTCCAACATATTCATGAGAAGGAAAAGAAGAAAGAAAAGGAAGTTCAAGGGCGCCTTGTCAATTAGGCGAGGCAAGCCTCCAAGGGCGCCTTGTTATCTAGGTGCCCACCTAGTCGTCGCCTTGACAACTATGTTTTACACAATGATTTTCTAATATATTTGTTCCTTGAGCCTAGTTTGTTTGCAATGCAATTTAATTTGCATTGGTGCAAAAGTATAGGAGTCAAATGAGTTGAATGCAAATTCTGATTCATTTTTGTTTTAAATTTTACTTTGCTTTGTACATTTGCAGTATAAATGAAGTAAAATAAAACTCAAGCAAAGCAAAAGCAAACCTGATGCAAAAGTGAACCATAATTTGCACTTTTCTGATTTGTACTAATGCAAATGAAATTGCATTGCAAACAAACTTAGTTTAACATGGATGGCTTCAGCCAAAAAAAAGCAATGGGTCCTTACCGCCAGACGAATTTCTGCATCCTGCTGCAAAACTGATAGAAGTAGTCCCTGGAGAATGCTTTACTAATTTGGTTAAAGTGTAGCAGAAAAATATGGCTTTATATGGAAGTAATAAATGAAGACAAGCAACAGTAAATGCATCCACACAAAAGGATGTACAAACATTTATACAGATTTCTGAATAATGTGACCACTAGTCACACATGGATTCATTGAATATCAATGCACAACCAGTGGAAGGTGCATGCATGGAATATGACTAAATACATGCTTTTTTTCTTCATTTTCATTATGATCAATAATGATTTCCCTTCTTCAGTGAAGGACTAAGAAAGATGTAAACAAAATCAAAACTGGGTCAATACTACCACAAGGACAAGGAAAATTACTAACTGATGGTGTCAGCTTCAAACTCTTCGAAGCAGTTTCATTTATCAAGTGTCGAAGACTTTCTTCTGCCTCATCATTGAGGATTATGCTTTCATCTGGTCGGCTTTCTCCCACTATATTTCCAAGAGAATGTAGTGCAGCCTATTTTCCATTTAAGAACCTTATCAGAACAAGCAAGAGAAAGTATAAAGAAAATCAAGAAAAAGAAAAGCTTGGAAAAGAATCTTGTATTGCAAAATAATTTATGAGATAGTCAAGAAGTATTTAGTGTCTTGAAAGGCAAAGCCTCATCAGATACCTCAAGCTTGTCATATTTGTTCACCATTTAGGGCTTCTAGCAAGTTATTCCACAGTTTGGCTTGTGTTTCCCTAAGCATTTGAAAATAGATATACTAGCATTACTCTGACGTTTTCTATAATATTTTTTATCAATTTTTGATAGGTATTCTCATTATATCATGTTATCCTTTACTCTCTCTCTTTTTTTTTTTCTTTTGGTAAAAAGGAAAAGTGGACCACACAACACAGGGGTAGCATGTCCCATAAATCCATTAACCAAATATACCTTAGATTCCATGGAGCATTAGAAGAGAAACACCAATTTTCATGATGACCTACATTAGATAACCAGTCAGCAGCTTGAATTCCTTAACACCAAGAACGAGTGTACTTTATCTCTAAATTCTTAGATACAAGTATATATGATAGCGATCCTCTGCTAAAGTTTGGCATATCTGGGATCTATCAATAACTAATTTTGAATCACCTTCCATCCAGACTTCATGTATCCACTTCAAGTTGCATGGTCATGTTCTTTCAATGCAGCCCCAAAACTCAGATACATTCATAGATGTGATACCCAGCTGGTCAGCTTTGGATGCTTTAATAATTCCCTTGGAATCATGAGCTATCAAACCAAACACACACTGGCCTTTTTTTTTCTTGGAGCATCAAAGTTGATCTTTATAGCGTCCATTGGAGGAGGGACCATTTTATCCCTTTACAAACTTTTTTCATGTTGAGAGTTTCATTGGCTTTCTAAGCATTCAGATAGGCCATTCATGCTTTTTCGACAACCCATGCTGGGCCTTGATCTTTTTTCTTAAAATCTTTTTCACTTGTGTAGTTGTGTTTTTCCAAATTTTCTATAGAAGAAACTGTACTCTTTCCCAGTCCATTCAATTTCCATTGCCTATATCATTCTGTTAGATTTTCATCATGAAGTGGAGTTTTCATTTGGGCTTCAACAAATATCCATATTTGTTTTGAAAATGGGCATTTTAGAAGTATATGAGTTGTATCTTCTTCTTCACCACAGTATGGACAACCCCTATCAAAATTCATCCCTCTTTCACTCAACAATTTTTTTTTTCATGATAGCTTATTAATTATGGCCATTTATTAAAAAAATGATTTTTGGAGGACAGTTCATCTTGAATAATTGCCTTGGGGTTCTATTTAACCTGCAGTTTTGCTCATCATCAATAATGCTTTCATAGGATGACTTAACTGTGAATGAACCACTAGGTTCAAGACCTCATACCATACTATCTTCCTTTCTTCTCTACTTCTATGGCAATGGGATGAACTAGTATACTCAATTAGATGTAGTAATCTAGCTTATCCATAATAAAAGTAAGGGGGCGGGGGGAATGCTTATATTAACACAGCCAGGGGCATCAACTGTAAATCTTTAGTTCTAAGACCAACCAAGGGCTGGCTCGTTGGTGTGTTAGCTGGTTTGTTCCAGCATTGACACGGAATCAAATCCCGCAACCAGCACTTTGGGGAAAAAGGGATCAGGGGGAAGTTGTTAATGGTGCATAACACCGAATACCAAAAAAAAAAAAAGTTCTAAGAATGCCAAGACAGAAAATGGATGTGGATTTGCTGAAACACCCTTTTTGTAATCCTTCCAATCATTATAAGAAATAACTGTTTTAAGGAAAGGAACAGAACTACATGGACACAGGCACATTCTAAGGCCTAATCATGTTCAATTAAGGAGTATACTGTACATACACCCAGAAGTGTAAGGAAAACCTGACCTAGAAAAAAATATTTTGGCATAATTAGCTACATCTGGATTTATTTCAGAACAGATTCATCCAAATACTTTATACTCCAGACATGTTTCAGAATAGACAGCACAAGGGGAACTAATTATGGACATATAAAATTAAATTTGAAAGGAAAAGGCCTGCTCACAAGTTGTTTGGTTCGACCATTGTGATCAAAAGCTACATCAACAACATGTTTTGCCACACATGATGAATTTGAGAGTAACAATTCAGCTCCTTGAAGGGCTGGAAACATCAACAGCACAAAGAAATCAACTTAAAGGGTTCAAAAATATCAAGCACAGGGATTCAAAAGAAAACAGAAACAAATTCGAATCATCATAATCACAAGAAATTAAACTAGTACGTATTTGAAAATATGAGGATGTAACCAAAAAAAGTGCAGAATTCAACTACAAAGTTTTTATGTACTGTCTGAAGGAGTTAAGCCTTTGTAGACAAACATTGTAACATTCTTACCACAAATTATCTAACATGTATCCAGATCCCTTTTCCGTCTAAAAAAGGTAAATAATAAATAAGAGCAAAACTTGTTTATCTGTTATGATGGAAAGCTTGTAGGTGAAATTTGTAATAAAAATTTAAAATAAAACATCAGGTACCAATGACACTGTTACTAAAAAAGCAATTGTTAGAGATTTAACAAAGTACCTAAGGGTGTTTTCTAGTGGAATCAGGTTTTGTTTTTCATTTCTCATGTGCACTGTAAGATCAGCCATCATTTCATCTCTCTTGAGATTTAACAAGTTGTCCTTTCGAACCAAAAATAACACATTTTTAGGGCTTCTGATTCTCAAAGCATCAAGAGTCAAGGATGGCTGATAAATGGATGTTGAAAAACCTGAATAGGCTAATACCAATATTCCCATCAAGTGCCACAAATGACATGATCTAGAAAGAAAAGTCTGATTGAGTTTTTGAACAGTGTGAAAAATTTTATTTCATTATCGAAAAAACAAATCATTCAATAGTAAGCTTCAACTATCAAAACAAAGCCACTTTTTACGGGCATGGGACAATAACCAATTACCTTCTATAAACTTAAATATGAAATTCCCATTGAGTGCCACAAACAACTTAATCTAGAAAGTCCAGTTGAATTTTTGAATAGTGTGAAAAACATACTTTATTATAGTAGAAAAGAAAAAACAATAATCTGATTTGATAACAGTGAGAAAGAAGAGAGAAAGAGAGAGATATCTTAGTGAGAAGAGAAGAAGAGATGGGGAGAAGCCAATAATGATCTAGCCACCTCACTCATTATCTTGTATACTCGGAAAAAAGATTGATTACAAAGACTAAAATGCCCTTAATGAGGCGGTTACTGTGCATAACATAAAAACATCTCCAAAAAAACAACATAAACTAATGGGCCTCGGACCCAATAACACTAACTAATGATTATAAACAAGAAAATCATAAGAAACTGCTGAATATCAACTATTATCCAAAAAAATTAATCATTCAACAATAAGTTTCAACTATCAAAAGAGAGCTCTTTTCTTTTCTTTTTCTTTTTTTTTTTGAATGGAAAAAACAAAACCCCTTTTTCTGGGCATGGAACAATAGCCAGCTACCTTCCATAAAATTAAATGTGAAGAATAGAGCTAAAAAGTTATACTTTTATTGACCTAATGCCAATATTTCCATCAAGCACCACAAGTGGTTTAATCTAGAAAAAAAATTCATGAATTGAATTTTTGAACTGTCTTTAAGAAAAGGTGAATGCTTCAATTACAATTGTAAGCTAGCTCATGTAGTCATGTAAATGGTATGACCCAATGATTTAACATATTACAGAAACTAAGAACTTGTGAAACTATAATCCTGGCAAATTTGCAATCAAGAAGAAACCATGCATGTTAATACAAGAGGAAAATTTTTCAACAGGTAACTTCCCTATACTACAGCATTCAATGGCATACTTACATAAACCAATTTGACCTAATGCTTCAAGTGCAGTCTCACATTCATCTGTATCTTGATCCTTCAGTGATTTCAACCTTCCACTGATGGCCGAAACAGCCGCTTTAATAGCTAAAATCCAGAGGAAACACTGCTGTGGTTACACAGTAATTCAACCTCAAAGGTCAAAACTGATAAAACTCATGTCTCATATTCTCATAATGAAAAAAAAAAAAATGCAACTAGGAAATAAAAAATGCTTGCAAGGCAGACAACTTTTCCAACAAAAAGCATTACAATATAAAGACCCAAATGTGCAGTTGAATGGTATGACAAAGAATACAGCATATCATTACTCAATTGATGAAGAGATCATTAATTAAACCCCTCATTCAACTAGGTTCCTAGATTAATCAATTCAAAAGGATTGGTTCTCTCTTCTTTTTAGATTGTTTATACTTTCTAAAGTTCAAGAAAGTAAATTGATTCTCAACATGCAAACAGAGTAGGGATGTTCTTTTCTTAGAATAACAATGCATTCACTGATTCTTAACTCTGGTTGGAATGGATGCAAGAACAATGAGATTTTGCAAGACCATAAAACACTTCAACATTCTTTGCACTGGCAGGATTCTATTTATTGTTTTACTCTTTATTTCTGTTTCTTATTTACATTTTTTTATGAGCTATAAGACTGTCTTCTCTCTCTTATTCTGCATTTATTCTTGACCAGGTATTGTTTTTCTTTTTGAGAAATTTAATTAATTGCCCCAATGTGCAAATATTATATTGTTGTTTTGTCTGAGTTTTAACCAAGGATTAAAGTATCAATATCGGGTATCGTATCGAACAACTTGGATACGGATAGGGATATGACTTGAATTCCGGTAACTCCATATCAGGTATGACTTGAATTCCGGTAACTCCATAAAATTTTGGGAACAAATCTGGGTGAGGATCGTCCCTCTAAAGGATCCATTTCCGTCTTTGTATGCTCTTTTTGATTTGAAAAATGAGCCGTTCTCGTCTTTCACCACCCCGTCCTCTACCACTTCTAGGATTGGGTGGAACTTGGGTCTAAGCAGAGATTTGAGGGACTCAGACTTCGACTGTATTTCGAGCCTTCTTGCACTTCTTGATAGCGTTGTCTTAGACCCCACTAGGGCGGATTCTAGAATTTGGACACCTACCCCCAATGGCATTTTCTCTTGTTCTTCGTTCTTCAAAGTCTTAAGTCAGTCCACCAGTCCTACCTTGTCCCCTTTCCCTGTTGATGAGGTTTGGTGCAGAGCTATACCTCCTAGGGTTGGTAGTTTTTGTTGGGAAGCCTATCTGGAAAGAATCAACACTGGTGATCTACTCCAAAAGAAGAGACCCAATACTTGCTTGTCACCTCAGTGGTGTGTTTTGTGTAAAGCAGATGGGGAGACTGGTTTTCACCTAATGGTATCTTGCCACTTCGCGAGGTCATTGTGGGATTGGGCTTTCTCCTTATTTGGGTGCAACTGGAATCACCCATCAGACATGCAGGGCCTTTTCTCACCCTCCTTTTTCAGGTGGCGGTTAAAAAGGGGAAGGACAATGTGGAGAGGACTAAGGGCTGCAGTATGTTGGACACTATGGGAAGAAAGAAACTCTAGGATATTCTCAGAAACTCAGAGAGAAACAGCAGATCTGAGGGCTATCATACATTTTAGGGTGGTACAGTGGCTGAAATCTTTGGAAATATTCACAGATTACACTGTGGATGACATGTTGAGGAAGTGGGGTGAAATTGCAAATTGCACGCAGACCAAGTCAGTAACGAGTGTGGCTTGGACCCCCCCACCTAGTGGATTCTTGAAATTAAACTTTGATGGATGCAGTAGGGAAAACCCGGGACAATCGGGGATCGGGGGTGTTTTTAGAGATGAAAATGGGGTCATCTCTGTTATGTTCTCAGGCCCAATTGGAGTGGATGACTCCCTTAGAGCTGAGATATGTGTAGTTATGGAAGGAGCCTGAAAAGCCAAGGAATTGAACATCAAGAAACTTATAATTGAAGGGGATTCAGAGGTGGTGATAGGGTGGCTGACTAAAGATCAAAATGATTTATGGAAGTATAATAATGAGAAGAGGAAACTCAAATGGCTGGTGCGGGAGATGGAAGTTAAGACACGTTGGATTAGAAGATCAGCTAATTCCCTAGCTGACGGTTTAGCAAAACAAGGGGCAGAAAGGGATTCTTTGTTTTGGGCTAAGCTGTAACGCTAGTGTATTTGTATCTTTGTTTTTCCTTTTTTCATTTCTTGAAGTTCTTTGTGACTCTTGGAAGCTAAGTGTGTTTGCCTTCCAATTGTAAATTTTCTACTGATGAATTAATGAAAGTGTTATTGATAAAAAAAAAAATGCTTGGGAAACGCATGGATACGAAAAAAAAAAACATGGAAACGCTAAGAAAATGCACATAAATTTCATAAATATATTAATAGCATTAAGTTTAATGTCAAAACAACTATAAATAATATATAAATATATAGGAATTGTATATTTAAATGATATATATATATATACATATGAAGAAATATATTATAATTAATATAACAGGGCATGTAGATATTATACAATTTTATTAATAATGCTTCAATCAAGAGTCCAAGGCAAATATTATATAGATTTTTAGAAATTAATACATGCAAAACACCAATATTATTTTATTATCTATTAAAGTGTAAGGCATAAAGCATAAGCAACTATTATATATGAGTTATTATAGCATTTTTTTCTAATTTTACTTTTTAACATTAGCAAAAAATTAAACTAAAAAATTTATTTTTAAATGTTTGATAAATAATATTTATATTTTTGTAAACAATAAATATGTTATTATAAAATGTAAATTAAAATATCAATTAATGATTTATAAGAATATATAATCTTAACTTAAAAAATATCAAATCTATTAAAATTTTGAAAATGCATATCAAATGAAAATTCATAAATTTTAATTACTAAAATAATTATTCCATTATTAATATTTTGTTTTTATAAAAGTTTGAAGTTAAATTTTTTTTATATAAAATGTAGATTAATGGATTTGATAGATTCAATTTATATTATATTTTCAAATACTTTGTAAACAATACTTTTATTTTTGTAAATAATAAATACATTGTTATTTAATGCAAATTAAAATATTAATTAATAATTTATAAAAAATTAAGATATATATACCATATGCAAATTTATAAAATTTAAGTATTAAAATAATTATTCTATTATGAATATTTTATTTGTATAAAATTTTTAAATTAAAATTCATCTTTTTGATATATATATATGTGGGTTTTATAAATTATTTAGTCCATTGATTTATAAAATACTAATTTGAATATTGTGCTTTTTAATTTATAGTTGAAGTTTTTGAAAATAAATGTATGTTGCTTTTTATTTGCATGTAAACATTAAGTTTAATAAAAGTTATTTTATTACACTTTATTAACATGAAATAACAAATGGCTTTGTGGTTAATGTACATGCGTGCCTGGGCAGTGGGCATTCACCAACTTGGGTTCGAGTAACGCTCCCCCCGTTTTTTTATTGTGAGACGCTGGTCGATACACTTCTGTATCAGCGCATATTGGCCGATACTATGCGATACGTACGGTGGCATATCGGACTGATACGCACAACTGGCAGGATACACCTGCAGTCATAGCGTATCCCGTATTGGTGCAGTCCGATACTAGATATTTCGTGACATAAATCTTTTGCACAATGCTCTATAACCATTGGATCTTTTATTTTATCAAAAAATTTAGATAAAGAAAAGTTGAATAATGGCCAGTATATAAAAGTTCAGTTCTTCCAACATGGTGCGTACAGTTGTATAGCTTCTTAACTGCTTGGTTAGGTAAGATTCTAGACTCCTCCATCAGGAAGGGCACAGGCTGACTGTCTGGTCCAGTACAATTTTAAAACACTGGTAACAACCAATGAAATGACCTGTTTTCTGTTTTCTTGCTTTTCCATCAGAACATTAGAACTAGCAAAACCACAATAGTGCTTTTTGAATTAAAGCTAACTCATACACTCTAATTATAAATTATGCAGTGAAATGTTGAGTAAAAAAAAAGTGATTCATTTCCATGAAAAAATGTTATAAGTCATTGGAAGCATACACTCTAATTATAATTTATGCAGTGAAATGTTGAATAAAAAAAAGTGATTCATTTCCATGAAAAAATGTTATAAGTCATTGGGAGCACTCGGAGGATCAATAACTTGTAATTTACAGGAGTTAAATGCAGAATATAAACAATGATATATATATATCATTGTTCCCATTGTACATATCACTCTGAGGTCTGAGCTAAAAAAGATGAGAGATATCATCTTATCTAACCTTGAAAACCAGAGGTCCTATGTTCATAGAGTCAAGTTAACCACAAAGTCTTTACAACTCACCAAGTGACAATTATCTAGAAAGTGTAAGAATTTATAGTCCTCACCAGATTCATGGATGACCATAAAAGTATTCTCCTTTGAAAGTAGCCTCCCACTTATCATAATTGCTCTTGACCGTAAAATTGGTTGCACTGATATGTTGCTGAAAATGATTTGTAAGAAGAGGAATCCTTAAAAGTATTTAAAATAAAAAGCAACCCATAACTCAACATCATGATGTTTACTTACCCAATCATAGAAATAAGTATTTGAAGAAGTGTGGTTCTTGAGAGGAATTCAGTGGCATGTGGGATTTCTACCAACTTCATTCATTATAAAAAATACAACAAATAAAATATTAGACATTTGAATAGTGCACTTGGCAACAAAGAAAGCATTATAAAAAAAAAATAACACAAGTTCTTTTTTATTTTTAAATTAGTGGTTGAAAAAAAACTGAAATATCCTTTTCCAGAATAGGCAATAGGAATGAGCAATAGACTGACCCAACCTACAACAAAAAAATAAAATGGCTCCCTTGTAGACATTTGATTGTCAGAAAAATTTTAAAACCTAAAAAAGCTACTTTTCTAAGAACTTACTAGTTTTCCAAAAGAAGCTTCTTCTTTAATTTTCAATTAATTAATGAAAACCCTATAATTCCAAGTTTCTACTTTCTAATGCTTTCCCCTTGGCAGCCAAAAACATCTGTGAAAAAACTCTTATGTTCTTTTATTTCTGGAAATTTCTTTTCTAATTCTAGCTTTCTCAGCCCAGGGACTAACAGATCCCAAACTTCTTGCCATGACTCGTGAGTGAGATGAGAGAAGAGAAAACTTAGGGCTACAAGCCACGTGCTTATTTCTCTCACAAATGATAGAGGTGCTTTATATAAACACTAGAAATACCCAAATTACAAAATAGTCCCTATGGGGCAAATATATCATTAAAATCCTTCATTATAATTTTTCTTTCCAAATTACCCCTTTATTCATGTATAGTACTGTTTGAACACTCCAACACCCATCTTAAGTTAGCAACACGAATAACTAGTCTTCCGGGGCTACTCTCAAACAAGGTAACTTGATTACAAGTATGGAAACGACCAACTCTTACACCATGCCTACAGGGATCCAATTAGCTTAAATGCACTCTTGGTGGCAATTTCAGCTCTTACCCAAGACAACCAATACGGGATTCCTGGAGGCCCATGGCTCTTATCCAAGACATAGCCAATCATCAAGTTCACCTCTTGGCACTTTTCTATAATATATACTACCAACACAATAAAATTCAAACCACCACCATTGCTAAATGAGAGAAGTATCACCATATATAATCAGAGATCTTAATACTCAAATAGGCAAATGCCCTAATCGCCCCTTGGCACTTTTCTATAACGTACATGATGCGAGGGCATTGCTGTAGAAGACACTTGAGCATTTCACCAAACACTTCCATTGCAACATAGTGGCAAGTATACATGGGCTGGAGCACAATGGATGGGACGCTGGAATCAGAGCTAGGACCACAAGCAATTCTCCTTGGAAAGCCATTCATGACCTGCAACCAGTTTTCTCCCCTAATATTAGGTATGATTTGAATTCCGGTAACTCCATAAAATTTTGGGAACAAACTTGGGTGGGGAGTGCCCCTCTAAAGGATCAGTTTC
This sequence comes from Nelumbo lutea, assembly GCF_056320005.1. Taxonomy (NCBI): domain Eukaryota; kingdom Viridiplantae; phylum Streptophyta; class Magnoliopsida; order Proteales; family Nelumbonaceae; genus Nelumbo; species Nelumbo lutea. Next base: position 133,903,840 of record NC_142684.1, on the reverse strand, counting down.
CTTCTTTGTATGCTCTTTCTGATTTGAAAAATGAGCCAATCTCGTCTTTCACCACCCCGTCCTCTTCCACTTCTGGGATTGGGTGGAACTTGGGTCTAAGAAGGGATTTGAGGGACTCAAGACTTCAACACTATTTTGAGCCTTATTGCACTTCTTCATAACGTTGTCTTAGACCCCACTAGGGCGGATTCTAGAATTTGGACACCTAACCCCAATGGCATCTTTTCTTGTGCTTCTTTCTTCAAAGTCTTAAGTCAGTCCACCAGTCCTACTTTCCCCCCTGTTAGAATTCAAGTCTGCCTTAGAGTTCGGCCTGACTGAGTTCAGTTATGTAGAAGAAAGAGTGATAGAGAAAGAGAGAAAGAGAGAAAGAGAGGAGAGAATTCTGGTTCGAACTGAAATAGTCAACATGACTTCTCCCAGTCGGCCAGTAAGTATTTATATTATTATTAAAACATAACTGAAAAGACCTATGTGCCCTTACTTAAGTTAAGAGCATATGTTTCAACACAACATTACAGATCAGCAACATCAATCAAGGTATAAAGACAGAAATACCCCTACGCTAACACTCCCCCTCAAGCTGGTGAGTATATATCATATACTCCCAGCTTGTTACATATGTAGTCCACTCTTCCCCGACTCAAGCCTTTTATAAATAAGTCAGCCCACTGATTTCCTGTATTAACATGTGTAGTGTCTAGCTCTCCATTCAGCACCTTCTCCCTAACAAAGTGACAGTCAACCTCAATGTGCTTGGTTCTTTCATGAAACACTGGATTAGAGGAGATATGAACTACAGCCTGATTATCACAATAGAGATTCATTGGAGTGTTAATGTTGTACCCTACTTCCTGTAGAAGGTTCCTTAACCACACTAATTCACAAGCGGTATGCGCCATAGCCCTATATTCTGCCTCTGCACTGGTTCTTGCCACAACCGTCTGCTTCTTACTTTTCCATGTCACCAGGTTACCTCCCAGAAACGTGCAATAGCTTGTAGTAGACCACCTATCAAACATAGAACCGACCCAATCAGCATCAGAATAACCTTCTATTTCAAGTTTTCCCCCACTCTTGTATATCAGACCGCGACCCGAGGCCCCTTTTAGATACTTCACAATTCTCAGAACCGCATTCCAATGAGGAGTCAGAGGTTTTTGCATGAACTGGTTTACCACACTAACTGCAAATGAGATGTCTGGTCTGGTAATGGTTAGATAGTTCAATTTGCCCACAAGTCGTCGGTATCTGCCAGGGTCTTCAAACACTTCACCCATATCACTGCTTAGCTTGGTATTTGTATCCATGGGTGTTTCAGCTAGTTTGGCACCCAACAAGCCTGTTTCTTCCAGCAAATCAAGCACATACTTCCTCTAGCACAGGTTAATCCCATACTTGGATCTCGCTACCTCTATCCCCAAGAAGTATTTCAGTTTACCCAGATCCTTTGTCTGAAAGTGATCCTGCAGATAAGTCTTCAGCCTATCAATACCGATGTTATCATTCCCAGTAATAACAATATCATCTACATACACCACCAACAGTATTTTTCCTCCCGGAGAGTCATGACTAAATACAGAATGGTCAACTTTGCACTGTTTCATGCCAAACTTCTTTACCACCTCACTAAACCTACCAAACCATGCTCGAGGAGACTGTTTAAGCCCATATATAGCCTTCCTTAGTCTGCATCCTCCCCCTGAGCAACAAACCCTAGAGGTTGCTCCATGTAGACTTCCTCGAGTAAGTCACCATGCAATAAGGCATTCTTGATATCAAGTTGATATAGTGGCCACTCATACATGGCTGCAAGAGAGATCACAACACGAACTGACCCTATCTTAGCGACTGGTGAGAAGGTCTCTGTGTAGTCAATGCCATAGGTTTGAGAGTACCCTTTTGCAACTAATCGCACTTTCAGGCGTTCAACACTACCATCAGGTAGATACTTAACTGTATAAACCCACTTACAACCAACAGCTTGCTTCCCAAGAGAAAGAGCAGCGAGGTCCCAAGTATGATTATGATGAAGGGCTGAGAGTTCTTCTTCCATGGCACGCCACCACCCTGGAGAGGCAAGGGCTTCATGGACATCTTTAGGAACAATAACTGATGATAACAAGGTAACAAACTAGCGATGGGAAGCGGAAAGGTGAGTAAGAGAAACATAATTAGAAATGGGATGAAGGGTGCAAGTACGTTTACCTTTCCGCAAAGCAATGGGTAGATCAATCTCAGATGCTAAGTGGGGTTCTGGTATCGGATCCGTCGACGGAGATGTAGCCAGAGGAGTAGTAGCCGGTGCACGTGGGCGATGTGTATACACATGACGGATAGGTGGGCGTTCAACAGGTGGTGGCACCGGAGGCAAGGATTTGGTCACAACTGGAACAAAGGGAGGAGGATCGACAAAGGGAAGTGGAAGGGGAGGAGGTGATGAGGAGGAAGAAGCATCACCAGACCCCAAAAAGAACGGAGTAGACTCAAAGAAACTGACATCAGCACGCACAAAGGACCGTCGAGAACCAAGATAATAACACCTATACCCTTTCTGGGTCCGAGAATAGCCAAGGAAGATGCACTTGAGAGAACGGGCATCAAACTTGTCGTTTCCAGGACCCAGATTATGGACAAAACAGACACACCCAAAAACTCTCGGCGTAAGAAGGAATGGAGACAAAGAAGGAAACAAGACCTGAAACGGAGACTGACCATCAAGGATGAACGTGGGCATCCGATTAATCAGAAAACAAGAGGTAAACACTGCATCACTCCAAAAAGGTTTGGGAACATGCATGTGATGCATTAGGGATCTTGCTGTTTCAAGGAGATAGCGATTCTTTCTCTCAGCCACCCCGTTTTGTTGTGGGGTGTAGGTACACGAGGTCTAATGTATAATAATGCCGTGTTGGTCCAAGTATTCCTGAAATGATGAGGATAAACATTCGCGGCCATTATCAGAACGAAAAACTTTGATGTGGGTACCAAATTGGTTACGAATTTCAGCATAAAATTTTTGGAAAATGGTAAACAATTCACTTCTTTCTTTCATTAAATAGAGCCACGTCATCCTTGAAAAATCATCTACAAAAATGACAAAATATCTGTATCCATTATATGACATTACTTTATAAGGACCCCAAACATCTGAATGAACTAAAGAAAAAGGACTCGACACACGGTTATCAACCCTAGAACTAAAGGGAACACGATGGTGTTTCCCAAACTGACACGACTCACAATCCAAAACAGAAAGCTGACTCAAGGACGGAACCAAGGACTTCAAAACTTTGAGTGACGGATGACCAAATCGGCAGTGCCACTGTAGAGGAGAAAGAGATGACTGGAGAGCTGTTGAAGTTCTACCACCACCGCCGTCAAGATAATACAGTCCACCTGCTTCATGCCCTCCACCAATCTTCATCCCCGTCTTGAGATCCTGAAAGAAACACATAGAAGGATAAAAGGTAATGGAGCAGTTAAGTGATTTGGTCAGCTTACTAACAGACATAAGGTTGAAAGGCAATTTAGGAACATACAAAACTGATGAGAGGGATACAGGATCTAGGTCAACATTACCAACACCACAAATTGAGGATGTGGAACCATTAGCAAGGGTGACAGATTGTGATGTTGAGCAATGAGATAAGGAGGAAAACACACATGGAGTTCCAGTCATGTGATCGGAGGCTCCAGAGTCAATGATCCAGGGATTGGGTGTAAATGCCAGACAAGCCATACCTGAGTGAGAAAAAGTCGTCGTGTTCTGCTGTGATTGGATAAACCTCTCATATTCATCACGGGCAACACTCACCATCTCCTTCATGGGACCGTCTGTGGATGTAGGAGGCAACTGGTCAGATGAATGATGCTCCTGTTTAAAGCTGGAACTTGAGTCACCGGTCGATGCATGATTGGCCCAGGTTGAGGGAGGACCATGTAAATCATAACAATAGTTGATGGTATGTCCATCCATACCACAATGAGTGCACTTCCTTGGGCCTGAGCTACGTCCTCTACCACGGGCTCCCCCTAAATCTCAGCTCCCAGTACGACCACCACCACGATTATAAGTAGACCCACCATTGCCACTTCGGCCATATGCAGAACCACTACCAACACCACAGCCAGACTAAGCTCCCCGAGCTCCACCTCTACCACCACGACCTCTCGATGTAGCAAAGGTAGATCTAAGATATTAGAGTTCTCAGTAGATCCGATAGAAATCCTCCAAAGTCGAGCAAATACCTCTTCTAGGGACGGAAGAGCTAATCCCCCTAATATCTGAGCCCATACTGGTTCATATTCAGACTTTAGTCCCACCAAAAATCTAGTCACATCAAGCTGCTCTCTCTCTTGTTGCTGAATCTTGACATCAGAAGTGAGAGGATGATAGACATTCAACTCATTACGTATATTCCTCATGTTGGCATAGTACTCCTCAAAACTCTGATTGCCCTGTTGCAGATTAAAGTACTCTTGATAAAGCTGATAAACTCTGGTTGTATTGTCCTGCCCCAAATACAATTTTTTCGCATGGTCCCACACGTCTTTGGCAGTATCAAGGAACATGAAGTTCGCACTAATCCTGGGTTCCATACTGTTCCACAACCATGTGATGATCTGAGCGTCCTCTTGCTCCCAATCTTCATACTCGTGAGAGTCAAATGAGGGTTTCTCCTCTCTGATATGTTTTACCTTCTTCTTTGCCTTTAGAAAGACTTCAATGGATTTAGCCCAAGGCACATAATTCTCTTCATTTAACTTAATGGAGGTCATCTGAACATTCAGGTAGTCTGTAGGCACCATCACACTAGGTTTATAATCATTATTGTCTCCCATTATGTTATCACCAATTCTGCACACTTGCTGAATTCTATTATCACTGAGATCTGCACACTACACACCACTAGGTCACACCTGTCACACTGATTGCAGCACTAATTGTTGCTGGAATGTGTGCTCTTTACACCACAAACCCTGCTCCTACAACTACCTGAAATCTCACCACTATATGATCATATCTCTTCCTTCAACATGCACAAAGAAACCAGCATAAACCCTAGCACTTACTGGCCGAAACACTAGCAAATGGACTGAAACACACCTCATATTTAATCCATACCAGATATCAAGAACTGAAATCTCTTACCTTATCGCAGAAGTAACACCCATGCGAGCAGGAGAGCAGTCCACACACAACAGCCACACACAGTTCGGCCCTCTATTCTTCCTCTACTAGGAGAGGGCGATCTCAGAAATCACAGCAACCGACCACATACGACCTGACTGGAGGCATAGAGACCCCCAAGGGAAGAGGGCGATCACTCCTTTTCAGCCCTTTCTCTTATCTCCAATCGAACACAGAAAAAAAAGAGGAAAAACCCTAGATAGGGTGCGCAGAGAATGAACCCTAGGCAAGCAGAAATCTAGGCAGATTTAACCTGCTCTGATACCATGTTAGAATTCAGGTCTGCCTTAGAGTTCAGACTGACTGAGTTCAGTTATGTAGAAGAAGAAAGAGTGATAGAGAAAGAGAAAAAGAGAGAAAGAGAGAAGAGAGAATTCTGGATCAAACTAAAAGAGTCAACATGACTTCTCCCAGTCGGCCAGTAAGTATTTATATTATTATTAAAACATAACTGAAAAGACCTATGTGCCCTTACTTAAGTTAAGAGCACATGTTTCAACACAACACTACAGATCAGCAACATCAATCAAGGTATAAAGACAAAAATACCCCTACGCTAACACCCCCTTTCCCTGTTGATGAGGTTTGGTGCAGAGCAATACCTCCGAGAGTAGGTAGTTTTTGTTGGGAAGCCTATCTGGAAAGAATCAACACTGGTGATCTACTCCAAAAGAAGAGACCCAATACTTGCTTGTCACCTCAGTGGTGTGTTCTTTGTAAAGCAGATGGGGAGACTAGTTTTCACCTACTGGTGTCTTGCCATTTTGCGAGGTCAATTTGGGATTGAGCTTTCTCCCTATTTGGATGTAGCTGGAATCCTCCATCAGACTTGCAGGGCCTTTTTTCCCCTTCTTTTTTCAAGTGGCAGATAAAAAGGGGAAGGACTATGTGGAGAGGACTAAGGGTTGCAGTATGTTGGACACTTTGGGAAGAAAGAAACTCCAAGATATTCTCAGAAGCTAAGAGAGGAGTAGCAGATATGAGGGCTATCATACATATTAGGGCGGTACAGTGGCTGAAATCTTTGGAGCTATTCACAGATTACACTGTGGATGACATGTTGAGGAAGTGGAGTGAAATTGCAAATTGCACATAGACCAAGTCAGTAGTGAGTGTGGCTTGGACCCCTCCACCTGGTGGATTCCTGAAATTAAACTTTGATGGGTGTAGTAGGGGAAATCCGGGACAATCGAGGATTGGGGGTGTTTTTAGGGATGAAAATGGGGTCATTTCTGCCATTTTCTCAAGCCCAATTGGAGGGGGTGACTCCCTTAGAGCTGAGATCTTTGCATTTATGAAAGGAGTCTGGAAAGCTAAGGAGTTGAACATCAGGAAACTCATAATTGAAGGGGATTCAGAGGTGGTGATAGGGTGGCTGATTAAAGATCACAATGGCTTATGGAAGTACAACAATGAGAGGAGGAAATTCAAGTGGCTGGTGTGGGAGATGGAAGTTAAGACATGTTGGGTTAAAAGATCGGCTAATTCCCCAACTGACGGTTTAGCTAAACAAGGGGTAGAAAGGGATTCACTGTTTTGGGCTAAGCTGTAACTTTAGTGTTTTTTCCTTTTTTTCCTTTTCTTGAGGTTTTTTGTTGCTCTTGGAAGATAAGTGTGTTTGTCTTCCTCTTGTAAATCTTCTATTGATGATTTAATGGAAGTGTTATTGATAAAAAAATAATAATCATGGGGCATGGGAGCAGATTGTATCTGAAAGGGGTTCCAACAATCAAAGTAATCAACCCATAGAAGTAGGTGTCTCAATTTCAAGTGGTAGGAGCACTCCAAATTCAATTTCCCCCTTTCCACCAAAAAAGAAGGAAAATGTCAGAGGACCCATGGATAGAGAAGAAAAACAACCTTTTGAGAAGAAAGGACTGTTTAGAAAGATGCAAAAAATCAAAAGAAAGTAGCAGAAATCATAGTTCAAGGGGGGAGAAGATGAAGAAGAAGGTGGCGACAACTTGGGTTCTGAGAGAGAGATTTTCGAACATAATCTCTTCTCTTACACCCTTAATTCTATTTTATTAAGTTAAACTTTGGTAATTTACAGAGAAGCCCTTAGTTGGGCAGAAAATTAAAAAGACATAACATAAGAAAGAATAGGCCCAGATTAAGGCCCATTATAGCAAAGAACATAAAAGATAAAAAAGGATAAACAGCCTATGGGCCATTCGGCCCATCTTCTCTACACTCCACCTCAAACTGAGCATAGATGTCAATCATGCCAAACTTGCCAGTATCATGCTGAAGTTTAGCCTTGGGAATGCCCTTGGTGAAGAAATCTGCTAACTGTCCTTCAGAGGTGATGAAAGGTAGACACACTTCACCAGAAGCCACTCTTTCTCGAATGAAGTGCCTATCAACTTCAATATGCTTAGTTCTGTCATGTTGCACTGGGTTGTGAACAATGTTGATGGCAGCCTGATTATCAAAGTATAACATCATTGGCTTATCATGCTCAATACCCAGTTCCTCCATCAATGATTTAAGCCACAATAGTTCAGAAACTCCATGTACCATGGCTCTGTATTCTGCTTCGGCTGAAGATCGAGCAACAACTGATTGTTTCTTGTTTCTCCAAGAGACAATGCTACCTACCACCAAGCTACAGTACCCAGAGGTAGATCTTCTGTCATCAATGTTTCCAGCCCAGTCAGCATCTGTGTAGGCTTCAAGCTTCATATTGAAGGGTTGAGAGATCCATCACATGGACGCCCAAAGATTGCGGAATAAGGGGCGAATTTCAAAAATTTTTCTCTCCCTTCAACTAGGAATCACATTCCCTATTTAGAAAATCATATTTTCAAGGATAAATCTTGAACCTTAAACTTAACCAGATCTGAACCAAAAGGAATGGGAGAGAATGATACCTGATACGGAGAAGCAATATCTCCCAACGAAGGTGTTCACGCCCAAGGAAGGATCCAAAGACTGCTCCCACTGAAGATGGCGCAGTGCAGGATGGAGCAGAATCAGCAGTGTTCTTCCCCAAAAACTCTGTCCTTCGCAAGAAACAGCAGGATGGAACGTGAGCACAACTCCCTTTTCAATCTTTTCTCAAAGAATTGATGTCAAGATCCAATCTTGACTTCTCCCACAGCTGGAGATCGAACTGGCAAACAGGGCAGCAAGAACAGGGAAGCGGCAAGAGAGTATTCGCAGGGTGCAGAATTCTCTCTTCTTGATTTCAGCACTAAAGATGATCTGATGTGTTTCTTGGTCTCTCTCAAGGCTGCCGCCCCCTTCCTTCTTTTGTTAACTTGAAAAGATCAGCTCCTAATCTCATTAGGAGGTGCTTATCCAAATCATATTTGGATCAGCCTTCTCTTCTAATGATAAGGATAAACCTTTATCTTATCTACAGATTAGATTAGCTTTACCCTAATCTTATTAGGAGGTTTCTAGATCTGAATCACATTCAGATCTGGACTCTCTGAGTGGATAGGATTAAGACCCTATCCTAACTGCTAATCCATCTCAAAATTCGCCCCTTTAATTAACTAAATTAATAGCCCAGTTCGAAATGGGCTTTAGGCCCATTAAGCTTATGTGCTCAGTTAACCTTCCTAACTGCTGCCCAGTTGGGCTTCCTTGTATGGCGTGGGACCCAAGCATTGATCTACACATCAGCCACATGGGTTCGGCCCAGCCTTTGTTACAAGGCCTGGTCGAATACACTGTTAAAGACAGTGCACCCCCTGAAACCCATCAAATGGGTTCTATGGGCCCAACACTTACCCTAAGTGGTCCCTAGGCCAAGCCACCTTGTAACACCCAGGGACTGTGGGCAGATGCAAGATTAGCCCATCAGGTATTATCCTCAATGGTCTTACACTTAACCTCTCAGCCCATAATGATCATACACTGCCCGACAAGAGAGGACCTCTCCCTCGGCTGCAAGGAACAGTGCTGCACTCTCCACTTATATGGATCCCGGGAATTAAAACCTTTTGCAAACATTTTAGAAACCATAATATATATACTTTTATATCTCATATAAAATATATTTTGCAAAACAAATTTCAACGGTTGAAATCGGCTGCCGGCAGTCTTGGTTTCCAACAGTGAGAGCGCATCCCCGATCATTACCTTTGTCTGACAAAGGGGCTGATCCTGTCACTATGATCACCCACTCAGATGAATTCTCGGATTGTCCCAACATACCCAGGTTTTGACCCCCGCTAAGGATCTCACTGATTGGTACATCAAAGACAGCCCAATCCGACACCTAGTGCAGTATCATAATCGAGTCTAAGGGTCGGGTGTAACTTTCCAGTTTTGCCCATCAATCTCCAAGGTCCAGGGCAATACTGGAAATCTGGTCCAGTTCAAAGATTTAATTAATCCCACACTGTATGTGCCTAGAGTCTCACCCCGGTAGCTGAGACAAGCCACCCCAACCGACTTGGTGGCACCACAGTGTCAGCCTTGTCAGGATAAGTCTCCCCAGACCGACCCACTGGCTGTGAACATTCAAAACAAACACGAGTCTCAATAAGTGTCCAGTTTAAGGGTAATGCACAGAAACATACCAAGGGAACATGAATCAAATATGTACTTTTATTCATTTACAATAAACTCATAAAGTACATCAATTTTGATTGAAGCTAAGGGCATACAAAACTATCTAACACATATGGCCATGCTTGGCAAATAGAATTCCCTTTCCAGGAGAGCCCTTCAAATAACACAGAATCTGCTCTGCTGCTGCCATATGAGTATCCCTGGGAGCATGCATGAATTGACTGATGTAGCTGACGGCGTATGCAATGTCTGGCATGCATAGATAAAGAAGTTTTCCAAGTAGTCTTTGGAAGACTCCTTTGTCTTCTAACAATATTCCATCTGAAGCAGAGAATTTATGGCTCATATCAATAGGAGTAACAACTGATCTAGCACCCATCTTCCCTGTTTCAGAGTGCAAATCAAGAGCATACTTCCTCTGAGAGATAAGAATCACGTCCTTGGATCTAGAAACTTCTATGCCGAGAAAGTATCTCAATTCCCCTAGATCTTTGATCTCAAACTCTATATGAAGGAAAGATTTGAGATCATTAATTCCGAGATATCATTACCAGTCACAACAATATCATCAACATACACAATCAGGTAAACAACCAAGAATCCTCTCCTCTTCACAAAGAATGTATGATCAGACTCTGTCTGTACATAACCAAAGCTGACAAGGGCAGCCCTAAACCTTTCAAACAATGCTCTAGGGGACTGTTTAAGTCTATAAAGGGATCTCTTCAGCCTACAGACCTTTCCTTTCATATTTGTTTCATACATCCCTGGAGGAAGAGACATATAAGCCTCCTCATGTAATTCTCCATTCAAAAATGCATTCTTTACATCCAGTTGATAAAATGGCCAGTCTGAGTGTGCAACCAAAGATAAAAGAACTCTCACAAAAGTCATCTTAGCAACAGGGGCAAAGGTCTCCAGATAATCAATCCCATATGTCTGTGTATGGCCTTTTGCAACCAGCCTAGCCTTGTACCTTTCAATGGTGCCATCAACATGATATTTGATAGTAAAGACCCACTTACAGCCTACTGGATCCTTCCCTTCAGGCAAATCAACCACTTCCCAAGTGTCATTCTTGTGCAGGGCATCAATTTATGTTCTCATAGCATCCATTCATTCTGGAATATTAAGAGCTTATGACACAGACCTGGGAATAGCTTATGACACAGACCTGGGAATTGGGTTAGAGGCAACAGAAGAAAGGTAGGCAAAATATGAAGGAGAGAGCAAACTATAAGAAAGGTGTTTGGAAATGCAATGTGCAGTATACTTCCTTTTTCCTTTCCTAATAGCAATGGGGATACCAAGGTCTGGGAAGGATGGCTCCAAAGGGGCTGTGACAGTACCTGTTGTCCCATCTGTAACTGGAAGTGCATGAGGCTCATGTGTTGTAGGAGAAACAACCTGCTCATTTCTGGTTCTTTGCCTTTGATACATCTTGGGATTAAAAAGAGGACGACGAGGTAAAGGGGAAGGAATAGGAACACTGGAATGACAGTGAAGTGACTGATCCTCCCTTGATTCATTTGAAGGAGGAAGAGACTCAGCAAAAGACTCAACTGGGACAGGAAGAGGAAGAGCAAACACTTGTGACAAATCCTCCCCCTTTGGACAATGTCTCTCCAGAGAGGAACCATAAAAGGAAGAAAGCTCATCAAAGGTGACATCCATTGAGACATATCGAGTTCCAGTCTTCGAATCAAAACAACAGTAACCCTTCTGTGTGGGGGAATAACCAAAGAAGATACATTTGTGGGATTTTGGTTCAAATTTATGTCTTTGGACACTTGGAATATGTACATAACAGATGCAGCCAAAGACAAGAAGAGGAATAGGAAAAATATCCTTGTCCAGATGAAGGAGACTGAAGGGAGACTTAAACCCTAAAACCCTGGATGGCATACAGTTTATAAGGTAGGTATCAGTGAGAATAGCATCACCCCAAAACTTTGTAAGGACATGTGAGGCAAATAGAATACTTCTTCTTGCAACTTCAACAATATGTCTATTTTTTCTTTCAGCAATTCCATTCTGTTCTGGGGTATAACACATGAACTTTGATGAATAACCCCTAAATCAGTGAGAAAACAGGTCAAGTTTTTCTCAAAGTATTCTTTTGCATTGTTGGATCTGAAAATTTTAATCCTGGTATCAAACTGGGTTAGGAAAAATTCATGGAATTGCCTCACAAGCCTGGGAACTTCATCACGGGACTTCATAAAAAATATCAAAAGCACTAGAATCAATAATCCAAGAGATCCTACGATTACCTGAAATGGTTGCATGATTGGCAGAAGCCCGTATACCTGAATGAGCAAATGCAAAAGAGGTTGAATTTTCTAAAGGGTTGGAAGAAGAGGTCACACCCTCTAGGTGACTGATCATCCTCCCAAACTTCAAATATTCTGCCTTCATAGCTGCTAACTACACACTAGCCGTCATCTCTTCAGTTTGGTATCTATCACTATCTGGACCAACAACAACATTAGCACTCCCTACCCTTTTATTATCAGACTTCTTCTGAAACTGAAGTGGTAGGAGCTCAGAATGCAATTTCCAACACTTGTCTTTAGTGTGTTTTGGCTTTTTACAGTACTCACAAACAATCTCTTTCTTCCCTGAGCTACTTGGAATCCCTGCAACCCCCTTGGGTTTCACTCCCATATTAGCAAAGTGATCATTTAGACCTGCCCCTTGAACCTGGACAAGTCTCCTGCTTTCTTCACTACTTACCAAGGCATATGCATGAGACAGTGAGACACTATCCTTGGATAAAATATTTTGTTTTGTAATGTCATACTCTGGATTTAGTCCTGTCAAGAACTCAAACACCATGTTTCTCTCAACCAATTTTCTGTAGGTCTCAGCATCATTAGTGGTGTCCCAGGTTACAACTTCTATCAAATCTATTTCTTGCCATAAAAACTTCAGTGTTGAGAAGTATACAGCTAATGGTTTCTCCCCCTGCCTTAAATTCTTCACATCACTTCTCAACTTGTAAGCTCTAGCCACATTTAATTTTTGGGAATAGGTTTCAACAACACTATCCCAAATTTCCTTTGCTCAATTCATCAACAAATAGTGCTGACTAATCTGTAGTTGCGTTGAGTTCACAAGCCACCCAATAACAGTATAATTTTCTTGCATCCACTTTTCATACGATGGATCATCTTCCGAAGGATCCTTTTTGCTCCCGGAGATAAAACCCCACTTGCCTCTACTACAAATATGAATCTTTACTGATTGTGACCAAGCCAGATAATTAGTTCCATCCAGCTTGACTGTCATCACAGCCAGTAGAGAGTCTATAGAGGCTCCCGGAAATGATTTCAAACAACTTCGAAAAACACCAAATGAAGACATAACAAAACTGTGTTGTGAGCCAACCTCTATGCAGTCGTGCCAATAATCTGTGTCACACCCAGAAGCTAGGAGAAACGGAGAAAAAATTCAGTTGCTCCTTGTTTTAGACTTCACAGAACACCAATCCACTTGATTCGATCTTCAAGAAGGAGAATGAGAAAGCCTTCGGTCACTGAGCGCCTAGGTCAAACTCCTTGTGGGGCCTACAATCAGATTTTTCCAAAAAATTAGGGTTTCGGGCAACACACTTGAATCTGTCAAGGGGGCGACAAAGTCCGTCCTCTTCTCTCCAGAAACTACTAACAACTGAGTTGAAAAAGGTATCTTTAACTATTCATATGATTCAATTCTCCATACACACTGTATATGGGAAAAAAAGGGAAAAAAAAGGGAAAAACGAGCCTGCTCTGATACCAAGAAGAAAAACAGCCTTTTGAGAAGAAAGGACTGTTTAGAAAGATGCAAAAAATCCAAAGAAAGTAGAAAAAATCAGAGTTCAAGGGGGGAGAAGATGAAGAAGAAGGTAGCGGCAACTTGGGTTCTGAGAGAGAGAATTTCGAACATAATCTCTTTCTCTTACACCTTTAATTCTATTTTATTATGTTAAACTTTGGTAATTTACAAAGAAGCCCTTAGTTGGGCAGAAAATTAAAAAGACATAACATAAGAAAGAATAGGCCCAGATTAAGGCCCATTACAGCAAAGAACATAAAAGATAAAAAAGGATAAACAGCCTATGGGCCATTCGGCCCATCTTCTCTACAGATAGTTTTGTGAGACCAAGTCCAAAAGAAGTTGTTGAAGTGAGACATAAAGGACAATTGGTTTAAACAAGCATTGAAAGTCATTTGAAGAAGGAAGAAAGGAAAAAAGTAAACGAATATGTAGAAATTGTTTCTATCAAGCCGGGATTCCTTTCAATACGGTGAAATTGAAGAGTTTTGAAGTTATGGTTGAAGCAATTGCACAATTCGGGTTCTAGGCCTTGGCCCTTGACCTTTTAGGTTTGAGAACATGTGGCTAAGCCATCCGGATTTTGAACGAAAGGTTAGTGAGTGGTGGAATGAAGATTTGAGAGGGGTTAAGTGGAAAGGTGTAAGGTTACAAAAAGTTAAAGAGACTAAGAGCAAGGATTAAAGAGTGGAATCGGGAGAATTTTGGAAGGGTAGAAGATCAAAAGAACATTTTGATGTCCAGGATTGATGAACTAGACTCCAAAGGATCCTAGGGAGTTATGAATGAGCAATAAAGGTTTTTGAAAAGTAGGTTAAAAAAGGAATTGGAAAAAATTCTCCTTAGAGAAGAGATCTCATGGAGGCAAAAGTCAAGACACAAATGGATCAAAGAAGGGACGGCAATACAAAATTTTTCCATGCGTTGGCTAATGGGAGGAGAAGAAAAATTATGTGGCCAAATTAGAAGTCGATGGGGAGGAAGTCATAAATCAAGATGAGATAGCAAAAATATTGGTGGATCATTTCAAATTAATTGCAGGGAAGCCTCTTAATAATAAAATAAGGTTGGAAGGTCTAGATTGGTCCAGGCTATCTGAAGAGCAAGCAAGATGGTTAGAGAGGAGTTTTGAAGAAGAGGAAATTAGGCATGCAGTGGAGGATTACAGAAGTAGAGGGGAGAAAGGGTTGGTGTGTAAGCTGGGTTTGGAGAAGGCATATGATCTGGTTGATTGGTCTCTGTTCATGGAAGTTTTAGAGTCTTTTGGGTTTGGGCAAAGGTGGTGCAAGTGGATAAAAGAGTGCATTAGAACTTGCTATTATTCTGTGTTAGTAAACGACAAAGTGGATAAAAGAGTGCAAGGGAGGCTTATTGAGAGGGCAGACTCCAGAAATCTGATTAGTGGTTGGAGAGTGGGGAGGGATAAAGTTCCGGTCACTCACCAACAATTTGTAAATGACACAATTCTGTTTTGTGATGGCAAGGAGATTAGTGGGGTGAGCAATCTAAAGATGGTGATTAAAGTGTTTGAACTAACGACTAACCTCAAAGTAAACCTTGATAAGAGTTGTGTGATTGGTATTAATATGAGTGAAGGAGAGGTGGAGGAAAGGGCCTAAGCGATAGGTTGTGAGATAGCTCATTGGCCACTGAAGTATTTAGGGCTTCCTTTAGGGGATTGTTAGACAGTTTTGTATGCCCTCAGCTTCAATCAAAATTGATGTACTTTATGAGTTTATTGTAAATGAATAAAAGTGCATATTTGATTCATGTTCCCTTGGTATGTTTCTGTGTAATACCCTTAAACTGGACACTTATTGAGACTCGTGTTAGTTTAGAATGTTCACAGCCAGTGGGTCGGTCTGGGGAGACCTATCCTGACAAGGCTGACACTGTGGTGCCACCAAGTCGGTTGGGGTGGCTTGTCTCAGCTACCGGGGTGAGACCCTAGGCACATACAGTGTGGGATTAATTAAATCTTTGAACTGGACCAGATTTCCAGTATTGCCCTGGACCTTGGAGATTGAGGGGCAAAACTGGAAAGTTACACCCGACCCCTAGACTCGATTATGATACTGCACTAGGTGTCGGATTGGGCTGTCTTTGATGTACCAATTAGTGAGATTCTTAGCGGGGGTCAAAACCTGGGTATGTTGGGACAATCCGAGAATTCATCTGAGTGGGTGATCATAGTGACAGGATCAGCCCCTTTGTCGGACAAAGGTAATGATCGGGGATGCGCTCTCACTGTTGGAAACCAAGACTGCCGGCAACCGATTTCAACCGTTGAGATTTGTTTTGCAAAGTATATTTTATATGAGATATAAAAGTATATATATTATGGTTTCTAAAATGTTTGCAAAAGGTTTCAATTCCCGGGATCCATATAAGTGGAGAGTGCAACACTATTCCTTGCAGCCGAGGGAGAGGTCCTCTCTTGTCGGGCAGTGTATGATCATTATGGGCTAAGAGGTTAAGTGTAAAACCATCAGGATAATACCTGATGGGCTAATCTTGCATCTGCCCACAGTCCCTAGGTGTTACAAGGTGGCTTGGCCCAGGGACCACTTAGGGTAAGTGTTGGGCCCATAGAACCCATTTGATGGGTTTCAGGGGGTGCACTGTCTTTAACAGTGTATTCGACCAAGCCTTGTAACAAAGGCTGGGCCGAACCCATGTGGCTGATGTGTAGATCAATGCTTGGGTCCCACGCCATACAAGGAAGCCCAACTGGGCAGCAGTTAGGAAGGTTAAGTGAGCACATAAGCTTGATGGGCCTGAAGCCCATTTCGAACTAGGCTATTTATTTAGTTAATTAAAGGGGCGAATTCTGAGATAGATTAGCAGATAGGATAGGGTCTTAACCCTATCCACTCAGAGAGTCCAGATCTGAATGTGATTCAGATCTAGAAACCCCCTAATGGGATTAGGATACAGCTAATCTAATCTGCAAATAAGATAAGGGTTTATCCTTATCACTAGAAGAGAAGGCTGATCCAAATATGATTTGGATAAGCACCTCCTAATGGGCTTAGGAACTGATCTTTTCAAGGTAACAAAAAGGAGGGGGCGGCAGCCTTGAGAGAGACCAAGAAACACATCAGATCCTCTTTAGTGCTGAAATCAAGAAGAGAGAAATCTGCACCCTGCGAATACTCTCTTGCCGCCTCCCTGTTCTTGCCGCCCTGTTTGCCAGTTCGATCTCCAGTTGTGGGAGAAGTCAAGATTGGATCTTGACATCAGTTCTTTGAGAAATGATTGAAAAGGGAAGCTATGCTCACGTTCCATCCCGCTATTTCTTGTGAAGAACAGAGTTCTTGGGGAAGAACACTGCTGATTCTGCTCCATCCTGTACTGCGCCATCTTCAGTGGGAGCAGTCTTTGGATCCTTTCTTGGGCGTGAACACCTTCGTTGGGAGATATTGCTTCTTCGTATCAGGTATCATTCTCTCCCATTCCTTTTGGTTCAGATCTGGTTCAGTTTAAGGTTCAAGATTTATCCTTGAAAATATGATTTTCTAAATAGGGAATGTGATTCCCAGTTGAAGGGAGAGAAATTTTTGAAATTCGCCCCTTATTCTGCAATCTTTGGGGGTCCATGTGATGGATCTCTCATCCCTTAAGGGATAATCCTAGAAAAAGGAGTTTTTGGAATTTGGTGATTGACAGGTTCACTAAAAGGCTGGGAGCTAGGTGGGAGGAGAAAAGGGACCATAGAGTTAGGTGGGAGCTACTTACAAGAGCTAAAAGTGAAGGGGGACTGGGGCTGGGGAACTTGAAGAAGAAGAATGAAGCTCTGTTAGGGAAATGGTTATGGAGATGGTCCAAAGAAAAGGAGAATCTGTGGGCTAAAATAATCCTAAGTATTCATGGGCAAGAGGTAATTGGCTGGGATTTGGGACTATCATCTAGGGCTTCAAGAGCCTCTCCTTGGAAGTCCATTCATGCCATCCTTCGGCCTTTTCTTCCCTTCATCAGGTATGATCTTGGTTCTGGTTGCCGATAAATTTTTGGGAACGTACTTGGGTGGGAGATTTTCCTTTGAAAGAGCAGTTCCCCTCCTTATATGCTCTGTCTAGGTTTAAAAATGAACCAGTAGCAACCTTTGCTACCCTATCTAATTCTGCTACTGGTTGGAACTTGGGTCTTAGAAGGGCCCTCAGAGATTCTGAGTTGGAACCCATTTCGAATTTGCTTAAAATCTTGGATGAGGTAGCTCTTGAACCTTCCCGTGTGGACTCTAGGGTTTGGTCTCTTGTCCCTTCGGGTATACTCTCTTGCTCCTCTTTTTTCAAAGCATTGACACAGCCTAGTCTGGTACCTAGGTCTTCTTTTCGAGTCCAAAAAGTTTGGGGTAGCCTTATCCCTCCTAGGGTAGGTGCTTTTTGCTGGGAAGCAATCCTAGAAAAGTGTAACACTTGTGACATACTTCAAAAGAAAAGGCCTAATTGGTGTTTATCTCCGCATTGGTGCATCTTATGTAAGAAGAATGGTGAAAGCTGTTATCACTTGCTTGTTTCTTGCCCTTTTCTTTCAAAGATTTGGTGTTGGTTTTTTTCTTTATTTGGTTGCAGATGGCCCTCCCCTTCAAGCGTGCAAAGCTTGTTCAGTTCCACTCTAGTGAGGGGTTGAAATAAGAGAGGTAAAATTTTGTGGAGATGTGCTAGAGCTGCTATTTGTTGGACAGTTTGGGAAGAAAGAAATCAAAGATTAATTAATGACAAAGAAAAAGCAAGGAAGCCCTCATAGAAATTTTTTATGTTAAGATGGCACACTAGGTCAAGTCTTTGAAGCTTTTCGAAGCCTATTCAGTAGGAGACATCATTAGAAACTGGGAAGAAGTGGCTCGGTCAGCTCCTATGTCTAGTGCTATTAGACCTGTTTGGACTCAACCAGATTTGGGTTTCATCAAATTGAACTTCGATGGTAGCAGTGAAGGTAATCCAGGCCCTTCAGGCATAGGTGGAATTTTCAGGTATGAAGAGGATCGAATTATTGCTATGTTCTTAGGATCTATAGGCTGGGGGAATTCTCTGAGAGCTGAAATCCTGGCAGTTCTAGAAGGAGTAAAAAGAGTTAAGCAATTGAATATTAGTAAGCTGCTGGTGGAAGGAGACTCTCAATCGACTGTTAGTTGGCTGCAGAAGGAAGAGTCTAGCCTATGGAAGTTCTCAAATGAAAGAAAGAAAATCAAGCAACTAACTCAGAATATGATTGTAAGGGTTCAATGGGCCAAGAGGAGCACTAATTCCATGGCTGACACCTTGGCTAAACAGGGGGTGGGAAGATCTAATTTCTTTTGGGCTATATTGTAATAGGTGTTTTCAGTTCTGTAAGTGAGGGTTAAGATGTCTTACCCCTCCAATCTAGTTGTAATTTCCATATATTTTTAATAAAATTACTGTTATTGATCAAAAAAAAAAATAGGCATGCAGTGTTTTCAATGGATAGATCCAAAGCCCTTGGACCAGATGGCTTCACCATGGCTTTCTATCAAGACTATTGGAATGTTGTAAGAGAAGACCTTTGTGCAGTGTTTAAGGAATTTGAAGTTAATAGCAAAGTAAGCCCTGAAGTTAATGCCACTTTCATAGCTCTAATCCCTAAGAAGAAAGAAGCAAAAAACCCTAAAGATTTTAGGCCGATTAGTTTGGTGACTAGCATTTACAAAATCCTGGCTGAAGTGTTATCCTTGAGGATTAAATTAGTGCTACCCTCCATCATTAGTCAAGCCCAGGGAGCTTTCATGCAAGGGAGACAAATAACAAATCAGATTCTAATAGCGAATAAATGTGTGGAGGATATGAGAAAGTCCAGAAAGCAAGGTTTTGTTTGTAACCTAGATTTAGAAAAGGCCTATGATCTTGTTGATTGAAGCTTCTTATTAGAAAACCTAGGGTGTTGTGGGTTTGGAGTCAGATGGTGTAATTGGATAAAAGGATGCATAAGTTCTTGCCATTTTTCGGTCTTGGTTAATGGGGTAGTCAAGGATTTTTTCCCAGCTCTTAGAGGGTTAAGGCAAGGTGACCCCCTTTCCCCTTTTCTTTTTACCCTAGTTGCAGATGTTTTTAGTAGCTTGATCTCTGAGGCAAACAGGGAAGGTGTAGTGAGAGGTTGGAGGATAGGAAGGAACAGGATTAGGGTGACCTACTTACACTTTGCTGATGACCTAATAATCTTTTGTGAAGGGGGTGATAGGAGAACAATAAGTAATCTCAAGTCTTTGATAAAGTGCTTTGAGAGAGTATCAAATCTGAAAATAAACTTGGAAAAGAGCTGTGTGGTGAGAGTGAATCTGGATGAGAGGACTCTTGAGTCGGTGGCTGAGTCTTTAGGTTGTCCTATTTTCTATTGGCCTTTATAGTATTTAGGTCTTCCTCTAGGAGCCAACCCTAAGGAGAGCACATTTGGGCCCCAGTTTTAGAAAAGTTTGAGAAAAGGTTAGCCTCGTGGAAAAGGAACTATATTTCTTCAGGGGGTAGAGTTACTTTACTGAGAGCTTCCTTAGCAAATCTGTCGATTTATTATTTCTCTGTGTTTAGGATTCCGGTCAGGGAAGCCAAGAAATTAGAGAAATTAATGAGAAATTTTCTTTGGGAGCCAGGGGAGGAAAAAAAGGATCACTTAATAAATTGGGGAATAGTGTGTAGGAGGAAAGAGGAAGGTGGATTGGAACTGGAGAATTTAGTTTTGAAGAATGAAGCACTCCTAGGAAAATGGTTGTGGAGATGGCCCCTAGAACAGGAGAGACTTTGGCATGAGGTGATAGCTAGTATACATGGAAGTTTGGGCAATGGATGGGATGATGGTGTATCACGTTGAGCCACTCTGGCAACTCCTTGGAAAGCAATTCTGAGTATTCTTCCTCTTTTCCTCAACTGTATCAGGTATGATGTCAATTCTGGTACTTTGGTTTTGTTCTGGGAAGACATCTGGGTGGGCAATTATGCCCTTGAGGAGAGAGTTTCCCTTCTCTCTATTCCATTTCTTGCTACAAGGGTGAAACGATGTCTCATTTTCTTCCAACATCTGATTCTCCATATTCTTTGAGTTGGGACTTTGGGTTTCGTAGGGTTTTAAGGGATCATGAACTCTTATGTTTCAGACATGTCACTACTTGAAAGTGTTTTTCTGGACCTTTCCAGTTCTGATGTGAGACTTTGGTCTCCAAACCCAAAAGGTTACTTCACATGTGCTTCCTTTTTTAAGTCCCTTTGCTCTCCCTCGGGACAAGTGGGTTTCCCAACTAAGGAGATTTGATCTAAACCTGTACCTCCTATAACTATTATGTTCTGCTGGGAGGTGTTCTATAGGAAAATCAACACTTCAGACTTATTGCAGAAGAGAAGGCCTTCTATGTGTTTGTCTCCTAATTGGTGTGTACTTTGCAGGGCTAGTGGTGAGGATTGCTCTCACTTACTTTTAACCTTTCTTTTTTCTGTTGCTATTTGGGGTTGGATATATGCTTTGTTTGGTCGCAGATGGAATTTGACCACAGCCATAGATCAGATCTTTGATCCTTCCTTCTTTGTGTGGCCCACAAAAACTGGTAAAACAATGTGGAGGAGCATTAGAGCTGCTGCTTTGTGGACAATTTGGGAAGAAAGAAATGCGTGGATATTCCAAGAGAAGGAGAGAAATATTCAAAATGTAAAAGGATTGCATTATGACCAGGGCAATCCATTGGCTGAGATCATTAGATTCCTTCAAATTATATTCCTTTGATGACATGTGGAGGAACTGGATGGCCGTGGCTAGTAGCAGTAACAGAAAGAACAGGGTACCAGATGTGTGGGTACCCCCTTTAAAAGACTGGACAAAGCTGAATTTTGATGGTAGCAGCCAAGGAAATCCGGGGCCATCAGGGATTGGTGGGGTGCTAAGAGATAAAGATAGTAACATTTTAGCTTTATTCTCAGGCTCTGTGGGTATAGGAGACTCTATTAGAGCTGAGCTTCTAGCGGCAGTACAAGGCATTCAGGTTGCGGACCAGTTAGGAGTTCAAAATTTGATTATTGAAGGAGATTCCAAAGTTGGCGTGGGTTGGTTAAAAAATCCAAATTCAGTGATCTGGTGCTACAGGGATATTATGAGGAAAGCTAAATGGTTCTCAAGGAACATGAATGTTATTTTTCAGTGGGTGGATAGAACAGCTAACACCATAGCGGATGGGTTAGCTAAACAAGGGGTACCAAGGGAACGGTTATTCTGGGCAGCTTTGTAAACTTTTTGTTACTAGTCTGAGGTAGTACATTGTTGTTGTTGTGGAGAGGTACCAGCTCGTGCCCCTCCTTTGGGAAGGCTGTATTGTAATATCTTATTGAAATTCTTGAATAAAATTCAATCATTTATCAAAAAAAAAATTGCACAATTCGGGTCTGGATACAAGCCTCCAAGTTACCATGAATTACAAGAACCACTCTTGAAAGGTAGGGGGGGTTGAGAAAACGAAGCAAATGTACAAGGAGTATGAGGCTTCTTGGAAGACTTAAGGTTGTACCATCATATCTGATGGATGGAATGATAAAAGGCAAAGATCACTAATCAATTTTTTGGTGAATTCCCCTGAAGGGACTTTTTTTCTAAAATCAGTTGATGCATCAAATGAAGTCCATAATGCAACTTTTCTATTTGAGTTGATTGATAAATTTGTTAAGGAAATAGGGGAGGAACATGTGGTGCAAGTGGTTACTGATAACCACTGCTTATGTTGCTGCCAGTGATCTTTTAAGATTGAAGAGGAAGAATTTATTTTGGACTCCTTGTGATGCTCATTGTCTAGACCTCATGTTGGAAGACATTGGAGAATTGAGGTCTATAAAAAGTTGTATTGCCAGGGCAAGACAACTGCTTTTATTTATAGACATCCTCTTCTTTTTGCATGCATGAGGGAAAAAACAAATGGAAGAGATCTTGTGTGATGTGTAGTTACAAGGTTTGCCACATCTTTTCTAACTTTACAAAGTTTGTATTACTTTCAAGGAGACCTTGCTTGCTTTATTTGTTGGTGATTTGTGGAACAAGAGTAAATGGGCCAACAAATCAGATGGACTAAGAGCATCAAGCATTGTGCTTTCTATTGGGTTTTGGAAAAATGTAAGAGTTGCTCTTTTGGTTGCCCAACCAATTGTGGAGGTTTTATGATTGGTTGATGGTGATGAGAAACCCACAATGGGTTATTTTTACTATGCAATGGAGCGAGCATGAGAGAAAATAAAAGAAAATTGTAGTGGGAAAGAGAGGGAGTATAAGCATTGGACTAATATGATGCAACATCCATTGCACCTTGCTGGTTTTTTCTCAATTAAGTCCTTTATTATAAGGCTAAAGCACAAGATGAAGCATCGGTTGGAAAGTTTGAAATGGGCTTTCTAGATTGCATTGAGAGAATGGTTAGTGATATTGAAATTCAAGACAAGATCTCTCATCAATTGGAATTGGAAGAGTATAAGCATGCCCGTGGTGCTTTCTCTAAAGAATTGGCAATTAGGCAACGTTAAACGAAGCAACCAAGTAATATAAGCTCTCTTTTCTTGAAACTTATATTTATATTTTATTCCTGCTATTTTAAATTTATATTCTTAATTCATTTTTTTCCTATTTTGTAGTTAATTGGTGGCATAGCTATGGACATTGCACCCAGACCTTAGGCGTATTGCATTACGCATATTGGGTCTAAAATGCGCTTCTTCTGCTAGTGAGTGCAATCGGAGCACTTTTGAACATGTAAGTTCTATGTAATGGTTGGTTTTGTGATAAAATTATTTATGAAAGTTAAAATACTTATTTTTATAATTTTTCTTATTTTGTTGTAAATGTAGATTCATACAAAAAAGAGGAATAGGCTTGATCAAAAGAGACTCAATGATCTTGTATTTGTTCAATACAATCAACACCTCCGAGAAAGATTTACAACAAGGCATGCAAATCCAAAGTAGTTTGACCCTATTTGCTTTGATGATGTAGATGAAACTAGTGAATGGTTGACTGGGAAAGACCCCTCAAATGACTTGGTCTATTAAGGGTGTGGTCTTACATGGACTCAAGCTGATGAAGCATTAGGGACATCTGAAATCCTTTAAGGGTCGAATAGGCCAAGGAGAAGTGGACATGGATGTGGAAATGCAAGTGGGGGTGCAAGTAGAGGTAGAGGTGGTGGTCGTGGGCAATGTGCACCCGAAAGACAAAATAAAGGCAAAAATGTAGTTCAAGAAGAAGAAGAAGAAGACTCAATGTGGGAAAAAGATATGGAAGATAATGAAGATGAAGATGAAGATACTGATGTTGAAGATGATCATAATGATGACGATGACAGTGATGATGACGATGATGAAGATGCTACTCGTGGTGCTAATGATGTTGGTGCATTCAGTGGAGGCAATGTTTTAAAAGCGCAAGGCACAAAAAAGGCGCAAGGGCTATTTTGCACCTGAGGCGCAAGGCGAGGCATGCGCCTTTTTGAGGCAAGGCGCACAATTAAAAATAAAAGCTAAAAATTAAAAAAAATGCAAAAAAATCAAAAAGTTATAAAACATAATATTAATAAAAATATAAACTTAAGTTTTAAAATAAATGTTTTAAAAAACCTATTATCTAAAATTAAAACACACAAATATAATATGTAAAGCATATTCAAATGAGAATTTAAAAATGAAATCAAACATATAAAACATTTTCAAGCATATAAAACCCACGATCTCTTTTTTTTTTTCTCAATTGCATCAAGTAGCTAATGTGACATATTATATTCCTAATTCTACGAGCCGCTTTTGTACCATGCCCCTCGAGGCAAGCCCAAACAAGTCCATGTTAGGGTCTTAAATTCTTAGTTTTCACACAAAAAAATAATAATTTTATAGTTTTAATTGCTTTTAAGAAGATACGTTATTAGGATGAATGAATGGACAACATTAATGACTAGGCAACAAGGCGCCCCTTGTCGCCTAGCCTCACCTTGGCGCCTTGAAAACTATGGTTTGGTTGTAGGTGGAATCATCAAAAAAAAAATTAGAAAGAAAAAAGAATAAAGATAACAGTTGAGCCCAAAACAAGACTTCCATAATTGCCCCTTGCTTACCTAAATCATAAGCCAAAGAGTTTGCTGATCTCCCCACCCATTGTATAAGAACATACGCATTTACTCCCAACTTGAGGGGGGGTTTTGAGGATTATTCTGTTAATAACTTGTTTTCCTTATTTATTTTGTTTAGTTAGCTTGTTGGGACCATAGTCTATTAATTAGAAGTTGCTAGGATAGTAGTTTATCTTTCTTTTAAAGATGTAAGCACCAGCCACCCTATTAAGGGCGTATTTATCTTTGTACTTGTTTTTTACTTAAAGTATAAAGCTAATGGGAGAGGGCAGCCAGAATAATTGGCTTCTCTTCCTTTTGCTCCATTCTTTCTCTTTCTCTTCTCTTCTCTCACAAATTTTTCCCTTCTTCTCTTTCTATAATTTTTTTATATTTCTGCTGATTTCTACTCTTGGGTTATGTCTGTATAACTTTTGCAGAAGGTCAGACATTTGCTCCACCTCTCAGTCATTAAGATTCCTACTAAAAATAGGATTCCACAATGTTGTACCATTGTGAAATGACAAGTAGTCTGCCACTGCAGCTTCTTTGTTCTGAGCTAAATCAAATAGACAAGGATATAGCTCCTCCAAACAAGTCTCTTCACACCAGGGGTCATCCCAAAATCTTACCCTTGTTCCATCCCCAGTTTTAAATTCAATCCCCTTAAAAAAAATCCAGTTTAGCAATCTGAATTACATTCCAGAGGGTACACCCATAAGTAGGAGTAACATCACCTGGGTCCCAGCTATCTCCCCTTTGATCATATTTGGCATGAATAACTTCCCTCCACAAACTACCCGCCTCCTCATTATATCTCCAGTTTCAGTTTCCTAGCTAATAGTCATACTCTTCATCTCTTCAATGGAGAGCATTTTGTCTAGCTGATCTAAAACTCTGATTAGCTACTTTTGCATATTTTGTATAGGAAATTTCTCCATATTATACCAATATAGTTACCTCTTACTAACAGCTTTTTAAATATTTTGCATATTTTATATAGATATTATAGAAATATTATGGGAGATAGGGAACACCAAGAAGGATTCCCTCATTAATTGGAAAATAGTATAAGGCCTAAGCATTGGGAGAGTGAGAGTAAACATTTATCTTGCTTCATTTTTAATAAGCTCTTTTCATTTTGTTGCTGATCCAAAAGAAAAAGTATTGCAATAAAAAAGAGTTAAGGATACAATATGTAGATATTCATGCCTTACCTCATATAAGAGTTCCAGGACACTCAAAATCATAAGCATATCATTTGTGTTGTGGATTTCTTCCTCTAACAAACTGAGGAGATTTGAGTTGAAAATCGTTGATGCCACAGAGCTAGAAATGGAGAACAATTTGACTATCAAAGCCAAAACTCGAACACGTCCCTGATCCATGTTTATATGGCAAGCATAAGAGCAACAATCAAAGAGATTGTATGTATTCTCAAGTCTCAATTTAGATATTTATAATCTTGATAAGCAGCATATATATATATATATATATATATATATATATGTACTGAAAACTTATAATCGTTGAAGATTTTATCTAACATCAAAAGATTTTTCTTATTGAAATATTTTGAGAAACATAAGTGCATACACACACACACACACACACACACACAAAGATCATAGTTAGGTTAAGGCTTGGATGATGTGATCACAAACGCACAAAGACAAATATAGTGACAATGAATTGAATGACACCAAATATAGTGACAAATATGGGGTAAGGTCTGGTCACTCTTCTTAGTTTCTTACACCTGATTAGAAGGAATTGAGTGACACCAAAAGAGATCAGCATGCTAATAGCTTCTTACTTTTGCACCAATAATAGCAAATCTTATTAACTTAGAAAATGAAAGAAAGAACACTAGTTTAAGATTTATATACAGATCAAAGGACCCTTGCTAAATTGCTAGCAGACATAGGGATCCATCTGAACGAGCATTTCAGATTTGAAGACAAAGTCGATGCTTCCATAAGAGATCAAGGCACCAAGGTCCCTCAGACATAGGGATCCTTCAGCTTTTGATTGCAGCGAAAGCAAACTACTTAACAGTCATCTTCAACCAAAATCCCCATCTAATGCCCTCCACTGGTTTCAGCTTTTTGTAGATGTGCTAAAAATCAGCTCTAAGGCTCACACCTGATTGACCTGGGTTCTCAACAGAACTACTATTAAAATTTAGTTTAATATGTGATGCTAAAGAAGAGGCTTTGTGGATAGAGAAATGGAGGTTGTGGAGAGAGGTTGCATGGAGAAAACAAAATGGTGGTCATCTCTGAGGGTAGAGACTAAGGATCTCCTCTTTGAAGAAATATGGACCAAAAGAAGACTTAGTCTGAAAACAAGAGAACAAAAGATGGCCACGGCTCTTGTGGAAGGCTCAGAGATGACTGACTGGTTAAAAGAGTTTGTTTCTGATGCAGCAGCTAAAGGGAAGCAGATAAAATGGAAAGAAATACTCAGAGACAGGTAGGAGGTATGTGATGGAAAACAAGAGGAATGCAAAAGGTGCATTCATATCTCTTACTGAATATTTCTCTAAAGGAAGGAAGCAAATGGTTTGTGTCCCTCAAAGGAAAAATAGTCAAGGATGGATAGGGATAGCTGGTATACTAACAAATTTCCTAAATAGAAGGGAGCTGGAGAAAAAAGAGTTGATGGAAATTTATGAAAGTGAACAAAGCCCGGTAGTTAGCAGCCAGATCCTGTGTAAGGAAGAGGAACCAAAAAAGAATTTCTTGGTCATGGCAAACAATAGTAGGAATCCTTCCTTGGTAGCAAATGGGATAACAGGAAAATGGGGAAGAATCAAGAATGTTAGTGATTGATGATGGAGAGTTGGTAACAGATTGGTGGAAAGTTGCAGAACTGTTGAAGTTCAAACTTCAAACTGGGGCTAAGGAGCACCTTTATTTTTAACTATGTTTGATCTTGCTAAGGCAGTGCTGGACCCTCTTGAAAACCAGGAAAATGTTAAAGCTTTATGTATTCAAGATGCTCTGGGGATCTTCTTAGTCTTTAAATGGTCTTCATCTTCCAATTCAAAAGTCTTCTCAGTAGAAGATAATGTTACTGGACAAGTGATTGGTTTGCCATTCCATCTCTGGAATCAAGAGACAGCAAACTCAATTGCTTTGTTGTGTGGTGCTCACCTTGATGATGTATTTTGGGGAGACCTGCGAAGTGCAGCCCTTCTACTGGGTGGAGTAAAACCAGAAGATATACCGAGGAAGGTGACCATTGCTGTCGATGGATTGTTTTTACCAGTCTGGTTAGTGTCTTCCATTGAAGCTACCCTTTGGAGGGAGGCCAGGCAGGAGGAAGATGAAAGGTCAAGGAAATGGAGCTACATGGCAGATTGGAGTTAGTTAAACAGAAGAAACTGGGAAGTTTCACCAAAATGGAAACACAACCTTTAAGCAGCCCAAAAGATTTGGGTCAAGAGATTAGTAGAAAACGTGAGATACAAGGTATGGATATGACAACCAACAGGACATTTGCTCAGGTAGTAGCTTCTGGCGCCAAGCAAGATAATTTGAATGGCTTAAGTGAGGGGAAGGGTCTGTTGGTAGTACAAACTGAACCACAGATTGGGGGAGGTAAACCATCGGGTCAGGCTGGAGTCTTGTTAGAATCAGGAAACCTGTAACCTTATGGTGGCTGACCCAGAAGGCCCAAGTTCAAATTCAAATTCTACTCCTAGGCCCAGTAGGCCCAAAAGTTGGCCAAAATTAATTGACCGAGGGCTTAAGTTGGCACATGAGGACTTAAAGGAGCACGTGACAGGGGGAGCATCTCAGGTAGACAGCAAACAAGGTCTACTATCGTCTTCCTTGAGCTCCTCCTTTTGCTCGAACAACTCTGCAAAGGTGTCCAGCTCCTTACAATGGATCCCATCGAAGAAGCTGGCTCGATCTTCACAGGATCGCTGTAATCTGAGGTGTGTGAAGCACAGTGAGCTACATGACTTAGATTTGGAAATGTCAACAGATGACGAAGAGTTTTCTGATTCGGATTCAGAATCTGGAGAAACCCTCACTCTGGGAAGTATTGACCTCCAAAAACCAAAAGATATCATGGAGGAGGGAAGCGTAAACACTGAACATTTATTTCCAGAGGAGGAAATGGATCCACAAGAATTTGGCAATGACAAACAGCCGAGGAATCTGAGTCTCAACGGCGGCAAACAGATATCTTCCCTTCCTGGAATTCCATACAAAAAACAGATGGTGTTGAAAACACTTGCAGAGGTCCGGCAGATTACATCTCTACCAATAAACGAGTCTACTTCATTTGCACAGCCTATTCAGGATATCGGGCCAGAGAGACAGGAATCAGATCTTGCGCCTCACCTAAGGATTCACATAGAGGGAAAGACTAGTGAGGTACCTTTGACTGCAGGGGGTGAAAAAGTCACGGTTGAACCTAGTTTACTTCCACAGCTGAGTCAAGAACAAGGAATGGGTCTGATCTTAACTTCAATAGTAGACACCCAACATCTGGTCCCATTGCAATCACCTCTGTTACCTTCAAGTTAGCCTGTCCATTTGTTTTAGATACTAATCTGGGTTCTATGTCTGTAACAGATATCCTGGAATCTCAAACAAAACAACCAAGTGGCAGTAGGGGAGTGATGAATGAGACTGCCGGAAGTCTAACTGAGAAGGGGAATTATTTAGTAGAAAGGAAACAGGAGGAACTGGAATGGATTTGGGAGCAGATTTGTACACTGTTGGAGGAATATAAACAGAAAGAGGAAATGATAGAGGAGCATAGTTTTCAAGGCGCCAAGGCGAGGCTAGGCGACAGGGGGGGCGCCTTGTCGCCTAGTCACCTAGGCGATGGATTTTTTAATGTAGAAAACATAGATCCTAGGGTAATTCCCTAGGTACCATAACCATATTTCCTTAATAATTCATATTTTTCATAAGAAAAGTATAGAGTAAATGTTAAAGTATAGAAAATCAAAATATTCATGAGAAGAAAAAGAAGAAGGAAGTGAAAATTCAAAAAATATAGGGGCTGAACCCTTATTTTTGTTATAGGAAAAGAAGAAAAGAAAATGTGTTGATTAGAATAGTAGTAGTAGTAGTAGTAGTAGAAAACGTGTTGATTAGACAAAATTTTAAGTTCTTCCTTACTTATTGGTTCATGTTTTAAAGTCTTTGAGGGTTCAATACATCATTTAGCAATGTTTATATTGATTAAACCCTAACAAATAAGAAAATAATAAAAAGAAATTAGTATATAAACACACAAAATGAATATTTTAGTTTAACAGTGCCTATTTTATAATTATAATGTCAAAAAATTAAGAATAAAAAAGTATTTTATAATGCATAGTACAAAACTGTTTGACAATTAGGCGAGGTGAGCCTCAAAGGGCGCCTTATCGCCTAGGCGTCGCCATGACAACTAGTAGAGGATACCCCAAAAAAACTTGAATCAGATGCAAGCCCCAACAGATTGGGGAAGGAAACAGGAAATAAAGGGCCGCATAGGAAGTCCATGGGTAATAAGGGTAGGAAAAAGAAGAAGAAATCTGAAGTAGAGAGACTAATTTTGGACATTGAAGGGGATATTGAATTCAGTGGAAAAGGGGAAAGGAAAAAGGCTTCTAAATGAGGGGAAGATAGTGTTTGGAAGGCTTAATCAAGAAGGTTAATGAAGATAATCTGTTGGAGTGTGTGGAGTTTGACTAGTGCTAGAAAAAGGAGACTGATTAAGGAGCTACTTAGGAGAGAAAGACCTGATATTGTGATGCTATAGGAGACCAAACTAGCTGAACTGGATAGGAGGTGGGTCAAAGAAATTTGGAAAGTAAGAGGTGTGAGATGGTATTCAGCTCCCTCGTGGGGAGCTTTGGGCGGAATAGTAACTTTTTGGAGGGACGATTTCGTAGAACCAATAGAAGAGTTGATAGGAAACTTCACTGTGTCCCTAAAATTCAGGATGGTGAAAGATGGCTTTATATGGGTGCTAACAAAAACGTGTATCGGCCAAATAATTACAAAGGAATGAGTTATGGGAGGAGCTTCATGGCATCCAAGGTTTATGGGAAGACCCTTAGTCCTTGGGGGGAGGACTTTAATGCAATAAGGTTCACAACTGAGTCGAATAATCCCAAACAAGCCATCACGACTAGTATGAGGAAGTTCAATGACTTCATTAACTCTTGTGAGTTACGAGAGCTTCCTTTACTCCTTTACTACAAGCTATCTTCACTTGGTCCAACTTCCAAGAAAACCTAACTTGTTCAAAGCTTGATAGATTTCTTTTTAATGAGGGTTGGGAGAGCCATTGGAGAGTCTTGGTGGCTAAGGCCTTACCTAAGGTGTGAAGGGATGAGAGATCCATCGTATGGACGTCCAAATATTGCGGAATAAAGGGGCGAATTTCAAAAAAATTTTCTCTCCCTTTCAACTGGGAATCGCATTCCCTATTTAGAAAATCATATTTTCAATGATAATCTTGATGAACCAGATCTGAACCAAAAGTAGTAGAAGATAATTATACCTGATACGGAGAAAAAGTATCTCCCAACGAAAGTGTTCACGCCCAAGGAAGGATCAAAAGACTGCTCCCACTGAAGATGGCGCAGTGCAGGATGGAGCAGAATCAGCAGTATTCTTCTCCAAGAATTCTGTCCTTCGCAAGAAACAGCAGGATGGCACGTGAGCACAGCTTCCTATCAATTCTTTCTCAAATAACTGATGTCGAGATCGAATCTTGACTTCTCCCACAACTGGAGATCGAACTAGATGACTGGCAACTGTAGGAAGGAGGCGGCAAGAAAGATCTTTTGCAGAGATTGCAGAAATCTTTCTTCTCTGATTTCAGCTCTAAAGAGAATGTGATTGTCTTCTTCTTCTAAAGGCTGCCGCCCCCTCCTTCTTTTGTAAACCCAAAGGATCAGCTCCTAATCCAATTAGGAGCTGCTTATCCAAATCATATTTGGATCAGACCTCTCTTTAGGTGATAAGGATAAACCCTTATCTTATTTGTAGATTAGATCAGCCTTCTCCTAATCTCATTAGGAGGTTTCTAGATCTGAATCATATTCAGATCTGGACTCTTTGAGTAGATAGGGTTCTCCTAATCTCATTAGGAGGTTTCTAGATCTGAATCATATTCAGATCTGGACTCTTTGAGTAGATAGGATTAAGACCCTATCCTATCTGCTGATCCATCTCAGAATTCGCCCATATTTATCTTATTAAATAAGTCCATTTCGAAATGGGCTTTAGGCCCATTAAGCTCAAGTGCTCACTTAACCTTCCTAACTACTGCCCAATTGGGCTTCCTTGTATGGTGTGGGACCCAAGCATTGATCTACACATCAGCCACATGGGTTCGGCCCAACCTTTGTTATAAGACCCAGCCGAATACACTGTTATGGACAGTGCACCCCCTGAAACCCATCAAATGGGTTCTATGGGCCCAACACTTACCCTAAGTGGTCCCTGGGCCAAGCCACCTTGTAACACCCAGGGACTGTGGGCAGATGCAAGATTAGCCCATCAGGTATTATCCTCAATGGTCTTACACTTAACCTCTCAGCCCATAATGATCATACACTGCCCGACAAGAGAGAACATCTCCCTCGGCTGCAAGGAACAGTGTTGCACTCTCTACTTATATGGATCCCGGGAATTAAAACCTTTTGCAAACATTTTAGAAACCATAACATATATACTTTCATATCTCATATAAAATATATTTTGCAAAACAAATCTCAACGTTTGAAATCGGTTGCCAGCAGTCTTGGTTTCCATCAGTGAGAGTGCATCCCCGATCATTACCTTTGTCCGACAAAGGGGTTGATCCTATCACTATGATCACCCACTCAGATGAATTCTCAGACTGTCCCAACATACCCAGGTTTTGACCCCCGCTAAGGATCTCACTGATTGGTACATCAAAGCTAGCCCAATCCGACACCTAGTGCAGTATCATAATCGAGTCTAGGGGTTGGGTGTAACTTTCCAATTTTGCCGATCAATCTTCAAGGTCCAGGGCAATATTGGAAGTCTGGTCCAGTTCAAAGATTCCATTAATCCTACATTGTATGTGCCTAGGGTCTCACCCTAGCAGCTGAGATAGGCCACTCCAATCAACTTGGTGGCACAACAGTGTCGGCCTTATCAGGATAGGTCTCCCCAGACTGACCCACTGGCTGTGAACATTCTAAACTAGCATGAGTCTCATTAAGTGTCTAGTTTAAGGGTATTACACAGAAACATACCAAGGGAACATGAATCAAATATGCACTTTTATTCATTTACAATAAACTCATAAAGTACATCATTCTGATTGAAGCTAAGGGCATACAAAACTGTCCAACAAGGTCACCTTTGACCATTGCCCCATAGAAGTAGGAGAAGAACCACTTGGAAATGGACCAAGACGATTCAGGTTTGAGAATATGTAATTAACACATCCAGATTTCTTGTCTAAGGTTATGGAATGGTGGAGCAAAGAAATGAGGGGAGTGAAATGGAATGGAGTTAGATTCCACAAAAAATTATAAAGGTTGAGAGGCAAAATAAAAGAATGGAATAGGGATCAATTTGGAATAGTGGAGGAAGCAAAAGCTAGCCTACTAACTCGATTTGAGGATTTAGATGCAAAAGAGTCCCAATGGATGATGAATGTGCAAGATAGAGAACTAAGATGGAAATTGAAAAAGGAGTTAGAGGTTCTATTGAGGGAGGAGATCTCATGGAGACAAAAATCTAGGCATAAATGGATCAAGGAAGGGGATGGGAATACTAAATTCTTTCATGCTATGGCTAATGGGAGAAGAAGGAAAATTTTGATACTTAAGCTTGAGGTTGATGGAGTTGAGATGACCTCTCAAGAGGAGATTGCTAGTAGGTTTGTGGTTCACTTCAAATCAATCTTCCAAAGACCTTTGGAGAATCAGCCAAGAGTGGGGGAGGAGGACTGGCCAACTTTGAATGAGATAGATAGGGGATGGTTAGAAAGAATGATTGAGGAAGAGGAAATTAAACAAGTTGTCTTTTCTATGCATAGAGCTAAGTCATCGGATCCAAATGGGTTTACAATGGCATTTTATCAGGACTGCTAGGACATAATAAAAGAAGATTTAATTGGAGCCATTAGAGAATTTGAGGATAAACATTTTTGTTATTTTTTAATTATCAAAAAAAAATTTGAGGATAAACATATTGTGAGTCCTGAAATCAACGCCACTTTTCTAGCTCTAGTTCCTAAAAAGACTAATGCCAAACACCCCAAAGATTTTAGGCCAATCAACTTGGTGACTAGCATCTATAAGATTTTGGCAAAGTGCTCTCTAGGAGGATCAAAGTAGTTCTCCCCTCTCATTAGCCAAGCACAATGAGCCTTTGCATAGAACACAAATTATAGATCAGATCCTCATTGCAAATGAGAGTGTGGAAGAGATGAGGAGGTTTGGCAGAAAAAGGCTTTGTTTGCAAATTGGACTTGGAAAAGGCTTATGACCTAGTGGATTGGAGTTTCTTGTTGAAGGTGTTAAGAAGGCGTGGGTTTGGGGACAAATGGTGTAATTGGATAAGTGGATGTTTAAATTCATGTCATTATTCAGTCTTGGTTAATGGAGTGGTTAAGGATTTCTTTCCAGGCAATAGAGGCTTAAAACAAGGTGACCCACTTTCTCCTTTCCTCTTTACACTTGTTGTTGATGTT
Source organism: Nelumbo lutea (assembly GCF_056320005.1). Taxonomy (NCBI): domain Eukaryota; kingdom Viridiplantae; phylum Streptophyta; class Magnoliopsida; order Proteales; family Nelumbonaceae; genus Nelumbo; species Nelumbo lutea. The sequence continues at coordinate 133,869,530 of NC_142684.1, read as the reverse complement.
CTTAGTAGATTGATCTCCAAAGAAGATGAGGAGGGCCAAATAAAGGGTTGGAATAGGGAGGAGAGGCATTTCAGTAACTCACCTTAGTTTGCTGATGATGTCGTTATTTTCTGTGAAGGGAATGATTTAAGCAAGGTGAACAACCTTAAGAATTTAATAAGAGCCTTTGAGCTTGCCTCCAACTTGAGGATAAACTTTGATAAAAGTTGTGTGGATGGAGTGAACATGGAGGATTGGGAGATAGAATCCATTGCAGGGTGTTTAGGTTGCACCACCTCTTCTTGGCCTTTGACCTACTTAGGTCTCACCTTAGGAGCCAACCCTAAAGAAAGTAGTTTCGAGCCCCTATTGTGGAGAAATTTGATAAATGCTTGGCAGCCTAGAAAAAGAATTACATCTCAATAGGGGGTAGGGTGATTTTGATTAGGGCCACACTTGACAACCTTCCAACCTACTTCCTTTCAGTTTTCAGGATCCCCCCAACGGAGGCTAAGAAACTGGAGAAGGTAATGAGGGACTTTCTATGGGAACCAGGAGAGGTGAAAAAGGACAATCTAGTTAAATGGGAGATCATTAATAAACCTAAGGAAGAGGGGGGCCTAGGATAGGGAACATAGTGCAAAAGAATGAAGCCCTCCTAGGGAAGTGGTTATGGAGATGGCCTCAGGAGAGAGAGATTATGGCATGAGGTGGTGTCAAGTATTCATGGCTGCTCCGTAAATTTGTGGGATGCCGGGATATCTCATCGAGCTACCCTTACAACACCTTGGAAGGCTAATACATGGTATTCTCCCTCACTTCCTCAGGTTTATCAGGTATGATGCTTGCTCTGGTGATTCTATTCGGTTCTGGGAGGATGTTTGGGTGGGTAATCAACCCCTCAAAGATCGGTTCCCTTCGCTTTACTCTCTCTCCACAAAAATGAGCCAATTGCAAATTTTCTTCCGAACCCATTTATTCCCATGTCTTTAAACTGGGACTTTGGATTTCATAGGGGATTAAGGAATGGTGAGTTAATTTGTGTCACTAAGCTACTTCATTTACTTGAGTTAGTTTGTTTGGACCCCACATTTTCTGATCAAAGAGTTTGGACTCCTCTTCCAAAGGTACCTTTACTTATGCTTCTTTTCTAAAATCCCTCAGCTCCAACCCCAGTTCTCAAGTGTTCCGAAGTTTGGGTGCGACCTATCCCTCCAAAAATTGTTGTATTCTACTGGGAAGTTTACTACGGGAAAATCAATACTTTGGAAAACTTGCAGAAAAAGAGACATTTTCTTTGTCTTTCCCCAAATTAGCGTTCCTTATGTAAGGCCCAGAATGAGGGTTGTTTCCATTTGTTGATCTCCTGCTCCTTTTCTACAACCTTATGGAGTTGAAGCCTTAGTTTATTTGGAGGTAGGTGGTCTCTGCCATCTGATGTGAGTTTGTTACTTAACCCATCTATTATTGTATGGCACACAAGAAGAGGCAAGTTCGTGTGGAAATGTATCAGGGCAGCCACCTTATGGACTCTCTGGGAGGAAAGGAATGCAAGAGTCTTCTTAGAGAAGGAAAGAAGCTTGGATGAAGTGAATGACTGCATTCTAACAAGAGCAATATATTGGCAAAAAACCTTGGATATATTTGTTGATTTATCTTTTGATGACCTATGGAAGAATTGATTAGTAATAGCTAATACTTCTACCAAGAAGAATAGAAGTTTGTTGGAATGGAATCCGCCCCCAAAAGGTGTCATCAAGTTAAATTTTGATGAGATCAGCCAAGGTAACCCTGGGCCTTCGGGTATAGGGGGTGTCCTAAGAAATAAGGATAGCAGCAGCATCTCCTTATTCTCAAGACCGGTGGAAGTGGGGGACTCTACAAGGGCAGAAATACTAGCTGTTGTACAAGGGATTCAGATCGCTAACCAGCTTGGGGTGGAACATCTCCTAATTGAAGGGGACTCTCAGGTGGTAACAGGGTGGCTTCTAAACCTAGATGCTACCATTTAGGGCTACAAAGACCTCATCAAAAAAGTAAAATGGTTAACCAATAATATGAGATTGAGGTTAAATGGGTAAGCAGGCCAGCTAATACTATGGCTGATTCTTTGGCCAAACAGGGGGTTTCCAGGGAAGGTCTTTTTTGTGCTACATTGAAACTTGTTCTAGTATATTGGAAAGTTGTACTTAACTAGCTTGGAGAGGTTGCATCTCGTGCCTCTCCTTGGGGACATTGTACTATTTCTCATTGCTGATTAATAAATTTCTTTCAATTATCAAAAAAAAAATAGTTTAATATGTCTCCATAATTCAGGTATTACTTGTTTTTGCAGAGAAAAGTGAGACCATAAGCCATCCTTTAAGAATTAAATCAATAATAATTCCTTTAAACTCCTCTGAAGTAAATCTGTTGGGAGATTGACAAAGAGAGGGAAGCTAATGTGCAAGCGTATCAGAGAAGCTAGCTTGTGGACTTTATGGAAGGAGAGGAATGCTAGAATTTTTCAAGAAAAGGAAAGAAGTCTTGCTGAAGTAAAGGAGTGTATAATGACAAGGACAACCTCTTGGCTGAAAACTTGAGACTTGTTTGTAGATTTCTCTTTTGACGATTTAAGGAGAAATTGGGCAGAAGTGGCATCCGCAGCCTCCACAAAGAACAGACTACAAGCAGAATGGAAACCCCTACAGACGGAATAATAAAATTGAATTTTGACAGAAGCAGTCAAGGCAATCCAAGGCTCTCAGGCACAGGACGGATTCTGAGAGATAAAGATAGCAATATCCTATCTTTATTCTCAGGACCAGTGGAAGTTGGAGATTCTATAAGGGCTGAGATACTAGCAGCAGTACAAACCATACAGGTTGCTAGTCAACTTGCAGTGGAAAACTTGATAGTTGAGGAGGACTCCAAGGTGGTAGTGGGCAGGCTGACAAATCCAGAAACAATCTTTTGGAGTTACAAGGATCTTTTGAGCTGATTCCTTGGCTAAACAAGGGATATCAAGGGGTAACCTGTTTTGGGCTACCTTATAATTGTAATTCAGGGTAGTGTGTTTTTATTTGCATATTGCTCAGCTCCAAGGGGAGGTAACATCTCATGCCTCCTCTTAGGCTGATTGTACACTCTGTCTCTGATTAATAAAATTGCACCCATTTATCAAAAAAAAAAAAAATTCCTTTAAACTCATTTCTAGTCTTCACCCAAAATGCAACTAAAGGCAAAGATCAATAATGCTCAATGGGAGCATATTAGTTCTCAAAGATTCTAACACTTCACTGACTGTAAGAGTTCAATGGGAAAGGATATCAGCTAATGGGATGGCAGACTTTTTTAGCTAAGCAAGGGGAGCATAAGAATCACTTATGTTGGGCTCAATTGTAATTCAGTATATTGAACTGAGGCTGCACCTCACGCCTCTGTATGGGGAGCCTTCATTGTATAACTTTTTCTATTGATTATTAATAGAACTTTTAGAATAAAAAAGGATTCTTAACACTTCACTTGCAACAAGCACTCCATAAAATTGCAGAACCAAATAAATCCAAAATCTCAAAGATTCTAACATTTCACTGATACCAAGAAGAATAGTGGTTTAATATGACCAATATGAAAATAAAATCCTGGAATAGCTTAACAGAATGCACCAAGGATGGCTGAGTCCCATTTGAGCACCCTAAACACTTGTGCTTCTGTTAAACCTAAGTTCCTCTTCTAATTCAACTTTTACCATCAAAATAATGAATTAAGGCTTCTCTCCAAATAAAGATGCTCACAGAATCAACACAGCAGTTGTCACAACCCTAATTTCCCTCAGTTCACATCACATTAAATGTTCTTTCAAGTCCTCTAAACTCTATCACTCTAACCAAATTCTACTACTCTAATTCTACCTAAATATTTAATTAGAAAAAGAAGACATAGTAGATATGGTCTTCCCAGTATCATTAAAAATGAACTGAAATTAAGATCACATTTATATTTGATGATATCAAAATAAAAAACATGAACAAAAGGATTTTTATGGATTATTAATTTGTTGATAGCAAGGAACGAGAGTAAACAAAATCACAAGGCATAAGTTTTTCTATAAATGACAAAATTTACATTGAAACTAGAAAACAACCGATCACATTTAATTAGAACTTGCTGGAAAAAGGGCACTAAGAATCTAAAATTCAATATAATACAAATTGTTGGAGCATTACAATCAGAATTTCCCAAAAGTTTCAGAGTATCAATTCTCATACCAGTGATGAACAATGGGATGCTAAATTCCTCAGCTGAGTAACTTCATCACCATTAGCTGGAAAAATGATATCCTACACATATTTGGAAAAATGCAAGAAGACACATGACCTCACTACCTCAGATGAGTAAGTGTTTCTATTATGAATTCCAATGTATTGAAGGCATTGACCTCAAAGAGCAACCATAAGCCAATCCTTACCATGCCTCTAGGATAAGTAGCCAAGTTCTTTATGGCATCCATTGAAGCAGCTGCAACTTGTTCATTTCTGGAAAATATAACATGTGGCAATGAGTGTTAACAGCTAGTAATAAAGAGTAAATAAATAACAAACCATTGATCTGAAAATGAGGCATGCAAGTTGGGCATCAAGCACGTTCTAGTTAAAAGCAGACACTAGGAGCAAAATAAAAAGACTAGCGCAAGCATGTAAAAAGAGAGACTTTTTACCAAAGTTGTCACAGTTCCGTAGAATGGTGGTTGTGGTAAAGACCACCAATCTATTTGGATCCTCAATAATTGAAATTTCAGACAAGAAGTGTTTGTTATTGGACCCAATATTGTGAGTTACATAACAAGCTGCTTTTTGTCAGGGAAGCCAGGAAGGAAGGGAAATCAGCTCTCAATAACTCAAAATATTAATAACCATTGAACTTTACCATGGGCAAACATGATATGGGTACCAAAACCAAGGTTACATCCACTCAATGTAATAACTTAAATCAAGATATTGGCTCCACAACATGGATTAAAATAGTAATGAACATTGTGATGTAATGAACATGCAGATGAAAATTCAATGGGTTCCAAGATGGCTAATACTTGGGCTGATAATAAAATTCATGTTCTTTGTTGCTGATTGGAAAAAAATTAAAAAAAAAAAAAAAAAAACATTGTGATGTAAGAAGGAAAAAAAACAGAAGAACGTTAAGAGGAGTCGCACCATCCCATATTTCAAAAACATATACTTCCCTCAAAACCCTAGGAAATCAAAAATAAAAAGATACCATAACTTTGATTTAACTCCTAAAAACTTTCTGAAGTATTCTTTTTGACCCACTCACTAGTCTAAAAGGGAGTTTTAATGACTTTTGTGGGGTCCACCTTGCCTGAGCCCAAATACACCCTCTTCCTAAAATTACAAACCTCTGCACCTAAGTGTCTCAGGATTCAAGCACAAGGTGACCCAGGCACATACCCTTTTTATAAAACATTTTTTTTATGTTTATAAAGTTTTCAATTGATTGTATACTCTTATTCCGATACACTAACCTGTTTCTAAATATCATATGATGAGAATAAAAAGAGAGGACTGATGAAGATTAAAAGGAAGGAAGTTCAAGAGCTAGACTAGACTTTCCAGTGAAGACATTTTCTTTGGTAAATGGTAATTGTTATAAAAGAGGAAAAGGCTCCCTCAAACTGAGAATGTGAGGGACATAAAAGATCTATTAACTATGGACATGAAACTCAAAAACAAGTATGCCCTCTCTTCGAACATGATCTGATCCCATTGACTTCTGAAATGATTCTGCTTTAAGCCAGAAAAAATCCTTGAGAATGCAAACCCACCAAATGAGATATATTTTTCCCAATGACAGTGGTAAAACAGAGACATTAGAGAACCCGAGGCCTAAAACTAAGGCATAGTGGTTGAAGATAAAAATAAGAACTTTCAAAAAGAGTGAAGATGTGTGGTCGTTGAAAGAGGGAAAAGGAAATGTCTGCTAATTCGTTCGCAGATCCACTAGCCAAACAAGGGGTGGGAAGGGATCAGCTATAGTGAGCTATGCTGTGATTTTCCTTTTCCTTTCTGGGGGAGTTAAGAGAGTTTAACTCCTCCCACCTTTGTAATTATAATTATTTTTATTATTTAATGAAATGCTTCTGTTACTGATCAAAAAAAGAAAGACAGAAAGGAAATAAACTTATATGTTTTTTTTATATTTCTTTTAACATGTCCTCTCGTTTCTGGATTTTTGGCCTAGGGGATCAGAAGTAACCCCCCCCCCTCTTGGAGCCATGGAAACATTCTACCAGCATGCCACTCTGTTGAAATGATGGTGCTATGCTGCTAGGGAGATTTCTTTATTGCAGAATGGCACCAAGCTGCCATGGAAACATTCTACCAGCATGCCACTCTATTGGAGTTGATGCTGCTCTGTTCAAGTGATGGTGCTATGCTGCTGGGGAGCTTTCTTTATTGCAGAATGGCACCAAGTTGCCATGGAAACATTCTACCAGCATGCCACTCTGTTGGAGTTGATGCTGCTCTGTTAAAGTAATGGTGCTATGCTGCTAGGGAGCTTTCTTTATTGCAGAATGGCACCAAGCTGCAGGCAGCATTGACAGGAAGTTATGAAAGAAAAAGATACCTGTTTGAATTGAGAACATGCCAATTCTTAAAATCTTGTTTGAAATTTGAAATGAAAGTTGCACACAATTTGTGAATGGCTTCAATTGAAAATAAAAGTTATAATTAGTTTTTTATTCAATTGGATGATGATTTGTTGTTTAATGCTTCTGATGAGAACACTTGCAGTTCACATCTGAGACTATTATTAATGTAGGAGTGGCAGCCCCAGTAGATCCATGAGGTTGCATGTTTTTTTTTTTTGAAGATAAAAAATAAAATTCATTAAAATAAAAAGGGAAATAATCTAGCAGGTGATAAGGCATTACCTGCAAATCATAGGGAAACAAAAACAATAAAAGATCTGCTAGGGAGAAAAGATACAGAATTCCAAATAACTATCCAGATTACAACAACGGAATCCCATAATATTTCCATATTATCCCCCAAATCCTCCCACGTCTTACCCCCTTCAGTTCCTCCCACGTCTCACTCTTGCCCTTTCATCATTAGGACCATAGTTGTTTGTGAGACCCCATTGCCACCCCCTTCCACCATCTGAAAAAAGATTGATATTGAACGTGCTCCCCTTCTTTCTCCAATTTTCCTTAGATATCTAGGGTTCCCAGATGACTACTAAACCTCCCAATAAACCATTCGCATTCACCTATGTCCATTCCCACTATTGGCTCCCCAAACTTCATTTTCTATGCCCAAGTCAAACACCTCCAACTTTATTTCTTGCAATAAAACTACCTCTGGAGCAGTCTTCCTCAACATATTCCATTACTATAGCTCTTCTTCTTTCTTCTCTCAATCCCCGTACATTCCAGAAGACCAGTTTCATTTTTAAGACTGACCCCAATCCCCTACTCAGCCTTGCAAATTTTATTCCTCATCAACTATATCATCTTCCTGTTAGACAGTTTTGTATGCCCTTAGCTTCAATCTGATTTGATGTACTTTTGTTATTTAGTGGAAATAAATAAAGTGCATGTTTGATTCATGTTGTTTGGTTTAATTCTGTGTAAAACCCTAAAACTGGACATTTATAGAGACTCATGTTAGTTTTAAATGTTCACAGCCGTTGGATAAGTCTGGGGAGATTTATCCTGCCAAGTCTGATACTGGTGTGCCACCAAGTGATGGGATGGCCTGTCTCAGCCATCAGGGTAAGACCCGAGGCACATGCAGTATGGGATTACTTGAATCCTTGAACCGGACCAGATTTCCAGTATTGCCCTGGACCTTGGAGATAGATGGGCAAAACTGGAAAGTTACACCTGACCCCTAGACTCGATTATGACATTTCACTAAGTGTTGGATCAGGCTGCCTTTGATATGCCATTCAGTGAGATCCTTAGCGGGGATCAAAACCTGGATATGTTGGGGCAGTTTGAGAATTCATCTGAGTGGGTGATCATAGTGACAGAATCAGCCACTTTGTCGGACAAAGGGTAATGATCGGGAATGCACTCTCTCTGATGGAAACCAAACTGCCGGCAGTTGATTTCAATCGTTGGAATTTTGTTTTGCAAAATTAATATATTTATATATATATGTACGGTTTCGAATTGTTTGCAAATGGTTTTAATTCCCGAGATCCATGTGAGAGGAGAGTGCGGCACTGTTCCTTGCAGCCGAGGGAGAGGTCCTCTCTTGTCGGGCAGTGCTTGATCATTAAGGGCTGAGAGGTTAAGTGTAAGACCATTGAGGATAATACCTGATGGGCTAATCTTGCACCTGCCCACAGTCCCTGGGTTTTTATAAGATGGCTTGGCCCAGGGACCACTTAATGTAAGTGTTGGGCCCATAGGGTCCATATGATGGACTCAAGGGGTTCATTGAGTTTTTCAGTGAATTCGGCTGGGCCTTGTATTAAAGGCTGGGCCGAACCCATGTGGCTGGTGTGTAGATCAATGCTTGGGTCCCACGCCATACAAAGAAGCCCAACTGGGCAGCAGATTGGAAAGTAATTAGACACTGAACACTTAATGGGCCAAAAGCCCATTTCGAGGTGGACTGATATGATCACCCATCCATGGGGCGAATTTGAGATTAAAGTTAGTAAAAGGATTGGGCCTTTTAGCCTTATCCACTCTAAGAGACCAAATTCAAATTAGATTTGAATCTGGTAACCTCCTGATAAGATCAGGAGTAAGCTAACTCTATCTGCAGAAAGGATTAAGATTATCCCCTATCCAAATACTGATTTGGATTGGGATAACTCCTATAAAGGAGGTTTCTTAATCAAGAAGAAAGGAGGAGATTTCGAACCACCTTGAAGAGGTATAGGATACCTCCTGCAAATTTAGATCTGATCTGATTCATACTCTCCAGAAAAATAGAAAAACAGTTCAGCCTTTTTGTTTTGGAAATCTCCTCCTGTCGCCGCCATCTGCCATTGCAAGATTAGATCTTTGCAGAGAAGAAAGTCAAGAAATCTGTTCTTGACATCAGTCTTGCAAGAAAGACTGAAAAGGATTCAGTGTTTAGTACTTCCAGAGGATTCTTGTGAAGGATCCAGTGTGTAGGACGCACCCTGCTGGTTCTGTTCCATTCACAGCTGTGTCATCTTCAGCAGGAACGGATCTTGGAGCATTCTTTGGGCGTGATCACCAACTTTGGGAGATACTGCTTCTCCGGATCAGGTATATTCCTCCCATTTATCTTTTGGTACAGATCTGGTTTGATTATGGTTCAAGTAGGATCCTTGAATATTGTATTCTAAATTTAGGGAATATGATTCCCAGTTGAGAGAAGGTAGGAAATTTTTGAAATTCGCCCACCCATTCCGCAACCTTTATGGCGTCCATTATTTGGATCCTACCATTCTTTCACTTCCCTCCCTTCACCTTCGTCCCACACCTCTCCCCCTTCACTGGAAGTCTTCCTTTTATTTTGCTCTTCCCTTCTAATCTTCTCGAATTGTTCAATGGCTTTCCTCACTGCCCCTTCTCCTCCCAAAAAGAACAGTCTGAGAGCTTTGCCTATCTCCACCTGTCTTTCCACCAAACAGTTGATGTCCACCCGTCCTCTCCCTGTGTTTACTTCCCCTTTTTTTAGTCTTTTTCTTTTAGCTTCTTTCGGGTTTTTTTCGTTCTCCCCCGGACCAATCACCTCCCTCCTTCACATTGGGCTTCACTCATTTCCACGTTTTTTTCTCCTGTTATAAATTCTGCAACGTTCCCCCCAGTCCTTTTCCTTTTCAAATTAGCTCCGTCCCTAACCACATCATCATTTCCCTCCCCCGTCACACCTCCATTAACTTCCGAATCTCCCACCACTAGAGGAGAAAAAGAAGAAATGGGAAAAACAAGGGAAGGGTGAACAAGAGGAGATTGAGAGTCCAAGCTTACCTCCTCGAGACGGGTATCAGAGGATTACTTGTTTCTTGCTTCCTCCAGTTCACCAAGGCCCCTGGTGTCTGTCTATGATATTCCAACAGCATTGGAAACAGGTGTTCTTGTGTTTTCATCTCTTTCCACTTCACCGCTTGTTGATTTCTTATCCTCAAAATTTATTGCTCTTTGGAAAGGGGGGGAGTGTGCAGGAGATGAGCTTTTGGACTTCTTCTGATCATTGAGTACACCTTCATTCACCACCGATGTCTCTGGGTTTGTAGCTGCCTCACTTCAATCCCCACCAGTAAGGGGTCCTTTTAAACTTCCATCTTTCTGACTAGCGCTCTTCTACTCCCTCTCATATTTTATAACCACCCAGACCCATTCAATTTCCTCTTCAGCCTTTGCGCTTTTCGCTTGACTTGATCCCAAAGGGTTATTTACTCTGTTTTTTTTTTTTATCAATAAGGGTTATTTACTCTGTTATTCAACCAAGCGAGATTTTTTTCCATAACTACCCCTCCTCATTGAGTCTTCTTCTTAAAAGCTCTTTTGAAAACAACCGACAACTAGTTTAGTTGGTGACCTCCATTTCACTCCTTCACATTTCCAGATCTCGCTACCCCCTTTTCCCCGTTACCTATTTTTTCCTCCCCCCTCCCATCTGACGTTTTGCCTTCCTCCAAATCAATCTCCATTTCCGCCACCTGTTCTTTCTCCCCCAAGCCAACTAGATTAGCTATGTCCAATTGTGCATTCCTGTTGACAGAACTCACCGCCTCATCATCTCCTCTTCCATTCGTCTGACCTTTCGACTCCCTCCTCCCCTCCTCCATCTGAAAGTTCCACTTTCTCTCCTTTCCCTTCAATCCACAACCTCGATCTACTCTTCCCTCTTCTACCGCAACGTCTCTATCCAGTATTGTGTTATTTAATGGGGAGTTAGTCTCTTCTCGATGAACCAGAACATTAGCACCTTCAATAATCAGTCTCATGTCGTAGGATTCCCCTGCAAACTCCAGCACCATTCTATCTAGTATTTCGTCGAGGTCACTCACTTCAACTAAATCCTTGTTAAGTCAAGCTTGTCCCAAGTTCTATTTCTATCCAAACTTCACCATCCTTCCAAAATCCCCTGCAATGCCTTCAAACGTTAGGATACTCCAGGCATGCAGAGTGTTAGACAATTTTGTATGCCCTTAGCTTCAATCAAATTGATGTACTTTATGAGTTTATTGTAAATGAATAAAAGTACATATTTGATTCATGTTCCCTTGGTATGTTTCTGTGTAATACCCTTAAACTGGACACTTAATGAGACTCGTGTTAGTTTAGAATGTTCACAGCCAGTGGGTCGGTCTGGGGAGACCTATCCTGACAAGGCTGACACTGTGGTGCCACCAAGTCGGTTGGGGTGGCTTGTCTCAGCTACCGGGGTGAGACCCTAGGCACATACAGTATGGGATTAATTGAATCTTTGAACTGAACCAGATTTCCAGTATTGCCCTGAACCTTGGAGATTGATGGGCTAAACTGGAAAGTTACACCCGACCCCTAGACTCGATTATGATACTGCACTAGGTGTCGGATCGGGCTGTCTTTGATGTACCAATCAGTGAGATCCTTAGCGGGAGTCAAAACCTGGGTATGTTGAGACAATCCGAGAATTCATCTGAGTGGGTGATCATAGTGACAGGATCAGCCCCTTTGTCGGACAAAGGTAATGATCGGGGATGCACTCTCACTGTTGGAAACCAAGGCTGCCGGTAGCCGATTTCAACCGTTGAGATTTGTTTTGCAAAATATATTTTATATGAGATATAAAAGTATATATATTATGGTTTCTAAAATGTTTGCAAAAGGTTTTAATTCCCGGGATCCACATAAGTGGAGAGTGCAACACTGTTCCTTGCAGTCGAGGGAGAGGTCCTCTCTTGTCGGGCAGTGTATGATCATTAAGGGCTGAGAGGTTAAGTGTAAGACCATTAAGGATAATACCTGATGGGCTAATCTTGCATCTGCCCACAGTCCCTGGGTGTTACAAGGTGGCTTGGCCCAGGGACCACTTAGGGTAAGTGTTGGGCCCATAGAGCCCATTCGATGGGTTTCAGGGGGTGCACTGTCTTTAACAATGTATTCGACCAGGCCTTGTAACAAAGGCTAGGCCGAACCCATGTGGCTGATGTGTAGATCAATGCTTGGGTCCCATGCCATACAAGGAAGCCCAACTGGGCAGTAGTTAGGAAGGTTAAGTGAGCACTTGAGCTTAATGGGCCTAAAGCCCATTTCGAACTGGGCTATTTATTTAGTTAATTAAAGGGGCGAATTCTGAGATGGATTAGCAGATAGGATAGGGTCTTAATCCTATCCACTCAGAGAGTCCAGATCTGAATGTGATTCAGATCTAGAAACCTCCTAATGGGATTAGGAGAAAGCTAATCTAATCTGTAGATAAGATAAGGGTTTATCCTTATCACTAGAAGAGAAGGCTGATCCAAATATGATTTGGATAAGCACCTCCTAATGGGATTAGGAGCTGATCTTTTATGTTAACAAAAAGGAGGGGGCGGCAGCCTTTAGGAGACATACATCAGATCCTCTTTAGTGCTGAAATCAAGAAGAGAGAATTCTGCACCCTGCGAATTCTCTCTTGCCGCCTCCCTGTTCTTGCCGCCCTGTTTTCCAGTTCGATCTCCAGTCGTGGTAGAAGTCAAGATTGGATCTTGACATCAGTTCTTTGAGAAAGGATTGAAAGGAAGCTGTGCTCACGTACCATTCTACTGATTCTTGCAAAGGACAGAGTTCTTGGGGAAGAACACTGTTGATTCTGCTCCATCCTGCACTACGCCATCTTCAGTGGGAGCAGTCTTTGGATCCTTCCTTGGGCGTGAACACCTTCGTTGGGAGATATTACTTCTCCGTATCAGGTATAATTCTCTCCTATTCCTTTTGGTTCAGATCTGGTTCAGTTTAAGGCTCAAGAATGATCCTTGAAAATATGATTTTCTAAATAGGGAATGTGATTCCCAGTTGAAGGGAGAGAAAATTTTTTTGAAATTCGCCCCTTATTCCGCAATCTTTGGGCGTTCATGGGATGGATCTCTCATCCCTTCAATGGGGAGTTAGTCTCTTCTCGATGAACTAGAACATTAGCACCTTCAATAATCAGTCTCATGTCGTAGGATTCCCCTGCAAACTCCAGCACCATTCTATCTAGTATTTCGTCGGGGTCACTCACTTCAACTAAATCCTTGTTAAGTCAAGCTTGTCCCAAGTTCTATTTCTATCCAAACTTCACCATCCTTCCAAAATCCCCTGCAATGCCTTCAAACGTTAGGATACTCCAGGCATGCAGAGGAATGCCGACCACTCCAACCCATATCAAGTATATCAGTCTTCCCTCCACAAGCTCACCGGTCGTTGGAAACCACCAATCCAGTCTCAAATCAATGTCTCTCTTGTTTGTCTTTTCATATTCCAGCACCCATTCTGCAGAGTCTGTTGTGAAACATGAACAAAAGCAGCCCTGCCCTCAGTGTTCTCACTCCCATCACCTTCTCTCTTCCCCATTCCAAAGTTGCCCAAGTTTCAATCTTCTCAGCCTCCACTTCCTGACCCACCACTCTACCTATCAGGCTTGCATGTAGCACCTTCATTCTCTCTTCTAGTTTCCTAGTTTTCCCAACATCCATCGTGACCTTCTTCACTCCCGCTCTCTTCCCCCTACCTTCTTTCATCTGAGGTTGCATGTTTGATCTCCAGTAGCATCTGTAAATTACTGGTGAGGTCCATAACTGAATCCCATGTGACATAATATATGGAATTGCATGCCTCCTTATGGCATGCAGTACTGAGGTCCACTAGGGGTTCCATATTTTCATCGTGTGCCTTTTTGGCAATACTTGGATGGCACAATTTGGTATGTATTTGTGTATATGTATTAAAGCAAAGCCCTCAGACAGGAGAGCTTCTACTTCAAATATAGCTAGCCTCCTACTCAAAAAAAGGGGCTAAATAAATTCTAATTCAAAATAACAGTGTATGTAGTGTATTGTGGATTCCACTGCAGCTCTAAGCCTCTAAAATCATGTTGTTTCCTTTCATCACAAATCAAATCCAATTTAGTTTCCTAACTCAAATAATAATTAAGACAAACCAGCACAAAGGCTTTCCAGATGTTGCATTGGTGCAGTTCCCATTCTTTCAGATGAAGTTGACTGTTTACTTACAGTTACAGATCAAACCTTTTTTAGTCTCCTAAATCGATAAAAAACCCAGCCTAGATGCTTCAAAGACTTACCATGTGGATAGTGGGTTCCAAAAAGAATATTTGAATATAGTTGCCAAAGTCCTCAAGACAGGGCGGTTTCGGCTTCAAACACAACACTAGACCTCTTAGAAAAAGGGCTAAATAAATTTTAATTCAAAATAAAAATATGTAGACTGTTGTGGATCCCACTATAGATCTAAAACCGTGTTGCTTCCTAATTCAAATTAAAAAGTTAATTCGTATACTTTAATCACAAAGATTTAGTTAGCTAACTCAAAAAATTAAAAAAAAAAAAATCTAGTACAAAACCCTTCCAAGTCATTAAACTTGTGCAGATCCCATTCTTCTAGATAAAGTGCAATCTTTAACTATAAATCAAGCCTAATTTAGTCGCCTAAATCAAATAAATAACAACCTAAATGTTACAAGACTTACATAATGTGTTAGAAACCTGCCTAACTCGGCTCTTCGAGGGAGCCAACCTCCTGAATTCGTTGAAGGAGAGAGAGAGAGAGAGAGAGAGATTAATGCCGAAAGAATTACTGTCTTATTTCTCTTTGTGCTTCACTACTTATACTGTTTACAGTCTTTGATTTCTTTCTGTTACAGCTGTTGCAAGTGGACGATTAGTTGTGCTGACATGGCCTCCTCTTGCAAAACTGATTAACTGCTTTCTGTTGGTCTGTTCCAGTAGTCTTTACAATCCTCCCCTCCTTTAGAGTGACCTTGCCCTCAAGGTCTAATGTGGGAAAATTTGATTGCAGATCTAAGTAGGATTCCCAGGTTGCATCCTCTTCTGGGAGTTTAGACCAAACAACTAACGCTTTTGGTATGACTCTTCCACCCTGGCGCACCCATCTGAAATCAATGATGCGGGCTGGCTCAGTCTGCACTTGTCCTTCCTCTGAAAATGTGGGAAGGGAAGCCCTTGTAATGACTCCTGACTTCGGCCCTTTCTTCAATAAGGAGATATGGAATACAGGCTGCAGTTTAGATGTTGCCGGAAGGTCCAGCTTGTAGGCCACTGACCCTATTCTCTCAAGGATTTTAAATGGTCCAAAATAGCGCGGGCTGAGTTTGTTCCACTGTCGGCTTGCAACTGAAATCTGTCTGAAAGGTTGTAATTTGAGAAACACCCAATCACCGACTTCATATTGGACATTCTTGTGATGTTTATCATAGGTGTGCTTCATCCATTGCTGTGCCTGTAAGAGATGATGTCTCAATTCCTTTAACACCTCATCTCGTTGCGTCAGTTGTTCTTCTAAGGCCGCTACTGTGGTGGTCCCTTTTACATAAGGAAGTAGAGGGGAGGATCCCGACCATATAGAGCTTTGAAGGGTGTCATCCCAGCGGCGCTATGGAAAGTGTTGTTGTACCACCATTCAGCCCAATGGATCCACTTCACCCATTGTCTTGGTCGATCTCCCGCGAAGCATCTCAGATATGTTTCGAGACTCTTGTTAACCGCCTTTGTCTGTCCATCAGATTGGGGGTGGTAGCTAGTTGACTTGAAGAGTTTAACCCCGTGCGGGCGAAAAAGCTCAGCCCAGAAACGGCTCATAAAAATAGGGTCCCTGTCTGATACAATTGAGCTGGGGATCCCGTGTAGAAGCACAATTTCCCGGAGGAACAATTCAGCAACTGTGATTGCTGTAAATGGGTGTGATAGAGATAGGAAATGACTGTATTTCGTCAATCTATCCACTACCATAAGGATAACTGTTTTGCCGGCAGAAACGGGCAATCCTGTGATGAAATTCATTGATATATCATCCCAGACTTGGGTTGGTATTGGGAGTAGTTGCAAAAGGCCTGCTGGTGTTGTAGTGGTCGACTTGTTTTGTTGGCATACTGCACACCCGGCTATGAAGTTCTGGATAGATGTATGCATGCCTTTCCAATGAAATTGTGTGGCGATGCGTTTTTGTGTTCATAGGATGCCGGAGTGGCCACCTGTGGGTGAGGCATGGAATAATTCCATGAGCTTCCTACAATGAGCAGAATCTGCCGGAATTTCTAGGCGTCCTTTGAAGAAGAGTAGATCATTCTTAATGGTGTACCCGGGGTGCAATGAGGGATTTGCCAATACTTGGGCCTTCAACTGCTGTAACTCCCTATGGGATTGGGCTTCTTTTCGAAGTAGATCTAGGAGTGGAGAAGTTGGGGAAGATACTAGTAACTGAAATGATTGTGGGTGTCGTGAGAGGGCATCAGCCACCCAGTTAGCAACCCCTGCTTTGTACTCAATTATGTAGTCGTACCCCAGTAGCTTGGAGATGCATCATTGTTGTTCTGGGGATAGGACAGATTGGTCCAATAAGAACTTCAAACTTTGATGGTCGGTTCGAATTATGAATCGTCTACCAAACATGTAGGATCGCCAACGTTGGACTGCTAAGACCACTGCTATTAATTCTCGTTCATAAACTGATTTGGCCCAGTTTTGTGATGTTAAGGCCTTGCTGAAAAAGGCTAGTGGTCGCCCCTCTTGCATGAGAACAGCCCCAACACCTTGACCGGAGGCATCACACTCAATGATGAAGTCTTTTGTGAAATCGGGCAATGCTAATGTTGGAGGGCTTGCAACTGCCTGTCTCAACTGCTCAAAAGCTTGTTGGTCCTGGGTTGACCAGTGAAAAGTGTCTTGTTTCAGTAATTGGGTCAACGGGGTAGCTATTAGGCCATAGTTTTTGATGAAGCAGCGGTAGTACCTAGTCAGGCCCAAGAAGGCCCTCAACTCTTTCACACTTTTGGGTTGCGGCCAGCCCATTATACTGGAGATTTTATCTAGGTCGGCCGCTACAGTTCCATTCTCTACAACATGTCCCAAGTAGTGAACTTGGTTTTGTCCAAAGGAGCACTTGGACACTTTAGCGAACAACTGGTGGGCCTCAAGTGCTGCAAGGGTGACCTGTAGATGATTCAAATGTTCCTCCCAATTGGGACTATAGACCAATATGTCATCAAAGAAAACAAGGATGAACTTACGTAAATATGGCCAGAATATGTCGTTCATTAATGCTTGAAATGTGGTTGGAGCACTGGTTAGCCCAAATAGCATGACCAGGAACTCATAGTGGCCATCATGTGTCCTGAAAGCCATTTTGTGAACATCCTCCCTATGTACCCTTATTTGATGATACCCAGCTCGTAAATCTAATTTTGAGAATATGGTGGCTTGACTGAGTTCATCAAGCAGCTCATCAATGACTGGTATTGGAAATCGATCTTTAATGGTGATATTGTTAAGGGCTTTGTAATCAATACAAAATCGCCACGTCCCATCCTTTTTTTTTACTAATAATACCGGTGAAGAGAATGGGTTGTGACTGGGCTGTATTATCCCTTGCTTAAGCATATCTCGAACTTGCTTCTCAATTTCAAATTTTTGAAAGTTAGGGTATCGGTAGGGTCTTACATTGGTTGGGGCAGCTCCCAGCATGAGGGGGATGTTGTGGTCATGCTCCCGGCGTGGTGGAAGTCCTTGGGGTTCTTCGAACACGCTGCCATATTGCTGAAGGAGTTGTTGTAGGCAGCTTTGGAAGTCTCTAGGCCCATTTGGGTTGCTGTTAGCTAAAGATGGGCTGGTCCAATTTAAGTCCATGTGCATGAATATGGGCTGATCCGGATCTCCTATTTGCTTTGTTAATGTTGCAAGACTGATGGGCCTTGGACCCTTGCATGTTTGCCCTTGTAGATGGACTGTAGAGTTCCCTGATGTGAAGTCCATGGTGAGACGGGCCCAATCACATATCACAGACCCTAGCTGTCTTAACCATTGAATGCCTAGCACCACGTCCGCTACACTGAGATTTAGAGGATATAGGTCCACCGCAAACTGGTGACCCTGAACCTTTAGTGGTAAGCCCATGCAAATGCTATTGCAGGATAGGCTATTACCGCTGGCCACATGAACCACAAAAGTCGTTGTTGGTTGAACCGGGAGTCCCATTTTATCCACCAAGACTTGAGTTATGAAGTTAAGGGAACAGCCACTATCTATGAGGATTGACACTTGGCGTCCCTGGATTAGCCCTGCAACTCTCCTTGTTTGAGGGGATGCAAGTCTCGTAAGGGCTTGTAGAGATATTTCAGGTGTGCCATTGGGTTGTATTTCCCACCCTGGGTTAGATTCTCCGCAACCGGTGAGGTCGTCTTCCTCTTCGACATCTGTTTGGAGGAGAAATGCTTGTTGTTTCTTGCACCGATGGCCCGGGTCGAATTTCTCTTTGCAGTTGTAACAAAGTCCTTTGTCTCTGCGGGCTTGCATCTCTGCCCAGGTCAGCCGTTTGAAAGGAACCAATGGGCTTGGGCCCAGTATTCCTTCCTCCTTGTCTGGTGTTGTCGCCCTAGTTCCTGGACCCCATGGTCGTTTCACCTTTCTTGCTCGAGCGAACTCGTACAATCTTGCTAGCACTGCCGCATTTATGACCGAAGTGGGTTGCATCGCCTTTACTTCCAGTCGCAGTTCTTCTTTTAGGCCGCGATGAAGCTTCCTACCAACGCCTTCTCCATCCACCCTTAGACTCTCACGGCCAGCTTTTCGAACTCATTTGGTAATCTTTAACTGATCCCACCTGTCGTAGCTTTGCCAAACTCTCATCATGATCTTCGAACCCAGATGATCCAAAACGGATAGTCATGGCATCAGTGAAGTTTTCCCAAGTTTGACGAGGGTGCCACCGTCGGTACCATTGAAACCAGAGGATAGCTTCCCCTTCAAGATGCGCAGAAGCCAGAGCTACCCTGTCTTGCCCAGGTGTCTCATGGTAATCAAAATACCGTTCGGCTCTGAGAATCAAGGGAGTTGGGTCGCCAACTGAGAAGATGGGGAAATCGATTTTCGCTGCTCTCGTTGTCGTCGGCCCTGTTCTGCAGTTGTTTTCATTGTTGTGCCCTTCTTGGCTTCCTCTGTCGTTGTTCATTGCCCCCTACTCCAGCCGATTGAGGAGAGCAGTGAAACCTTCCTTCATTTCTTTGAGATCTGAAGACATTCGATGGATCTCTACCTCCATCCGATCCACTCGGGTGTCTACTGATGTGTTTCTTGTGTTGGTCATGCTGGCTCTGATACCAACTGGTTAGGAACCTGCCTAACTCAGGGCTCTTCAAGGGAGCCAACCTCCTAAATTTGTTGGAAGGAGAGAGCGAGCGAGCGAGAGAGAGAGAGAGAGAGAGAGAGAGAGAGAGAGAGATTAATGTCGAAAGAATTATCGTCTTATTTCTCTTTTTGTGCTTCACTACTTGTACTGTTTACAATCTTTGATTCCTTTCTGTTACAGTTGTTGCAAGTGGACGATTAGTTGTGTTGACGTGGCCTCCTCTTGTAAAACCGATTAATTGCTTTCTGTTGGTATGTTCCAGTAGTCTTTACATAATGGGTCCCAAACAAAATACTCACTTATAGTTGCCTCGTAGCCATTGGCTACTGGGACAGATATAGTAGATCTTCAGCCAATCGCCCATTAAGATTTTTTCTTAATACTTGAAAAAGGGATTATTTGGTTGTAAAGTTAATGTTTACTTGAGAGGTAATTAGTAACTAGGAGATTAGTTGGACCTTGAGTAGGTAATTTGATATTTTTCCTTATTATTTACTATTCTGGTAGCAAATAGGTAAAGCCTTATTATTTACCAACCTTGGGTTCAGTAGGAATCGGAATCAGTCAATCAAGCTCCTCTAGAAGTTTGAATGGTGTATTTTGAAACTTCAGCAATAGGAGCAGTGTGGTTTTTACTTCTTTCATTTAGGCAAAACTAGAGAAGCCTCTCTAAGGGGCCACTTTATAATGGTTGAATTGGTTATCCTGATCCCTACCCCTAACTTTATCAATCCATCTCTTTCTTCCAGTTTACTGAAATAGGCATGATCAATAAGACCCCCCCAACAAGATAAGAAGCGGGGGGAGATGGAGACTACTGCAGCCTTACCAAACAAATTATTCTTTCAACTACCTTATCCAAGTCCAACCCCTAATTAATGTTAGAAGTCTCACCCATGTGCTGCTCCTGCACATCCTCTTAAGCATCCCTCCCCCTCTCAAAAGGAAGAAAAGAAGATAAAACTCACAAGGAAGGCCTTTATAGTACATCATCCACATACACATTAAAAAAAAACATAAAAAACCATGCATCCAAAAAAAGTGAATGATCGATGATGCACTCTCTCTGATGGAAACAAAAACTGCCGACAGTCGATTTCAACCGTTGAAATTTGTTTTGCAAAATATATTTATATAGAGATATACAAGGATAGCCAACTGAGGCTGGGCTGAACCCATGTGGCTGATGTGTAGATCAATGTCTGGGTCAAAGCCCAATTCTAACTGGCTTAATAAGATTAATTAAATGAGGGCGGTTTTGGGACTTGGATTAGCAGATAGGATGAGGGATTATCCCTATCCGCTTAAAGAGTCCAGACCCAAATAAAGATTTGGATCAGGAAACTCCTAATTTGATTAGGAAGGCTAATCTTTATCTACAGATAAGATAAGGGATTATCCTTGTCTCTTAAAGAGAGTCCAGATCCAAATAAAAGATTTGGATTAGGAAACTCCTAATGGAATTAGTAGAACCTCTCTTTAAGGCTATAAATAGGAGAGCAGGGCGAACCCTCAAGACACAACAGAACAACAGATAATTTGCTGAATAGAGAGAGAGAGACAACACAGTTCGACTACTTCTATCTTCTGCTCTTGTTCCTGCTCTTGCCACCCTACCCAGTTCGGTCTCTACCAGTGGGAGTGATCAAGAACAGTTCTTGATATTGCCTTTTGCTAGAAGAGGCAATCTGAAGTCGTGCTCACCAGCCCTCCATCATATTCTTACTAAAGAATTTGGTTCTTGCTGAAGAAACATCCTGTTGATTCTGTTTCACCTCACACCATGTCATATTCGGCAGAAGCAGTCTTTGATCTTTTCCTTAGGCGTAAACACCTTCATTGGGGGTTTACTATTACTCTGTATCAGGTATATCCCTCTACTCCCTTTTGGTTTCAGATCTGGTCCGCTTTGGTTTCAAGATTGATCCTTGAAAATGCAGTTTTCTAAAATATGGAATGTGATTCCCACATGGGAGAGAAAATTTTTAAATTTCGCCCAACCTACCTGTAGGGTTCGGCCATCCATATGATGGATTTCTCATCCCTTCAGTGGTACCAAAGCTAAGTTCAAATCTTAAACCAAATTAAACCAGATCTGGATCTACACAAATGGGCAGAAGGCGTTCTACCCGATTTGCACAGTTAACATTTTTCTGGGAAATTAGTTCCCAGTTTTTGGGCAATTGATCTGAAATTAAATCTTTATAAATCTGATTTATATTTAGAATTGTTCTATATATTTTTCTTCATTTTTTGGGTTGTCCGTATGGTAGAGATCGAATTCTTTAATGGCGCAAGAAATCTGCGCACCTGCTGTTCTATTCATTCTTGGTTTGTAATTATTTCTTTTTATTTTAAATTTAGACGGAATGTATAGGAATTCAATTCTGATGCAATTTTAATAGAAAATAGGTGTTCTATTTTATTTCATTCGAAGATGAAGCAGATTGCGCAGAGGAGAAATTTTCGCAGATATGGGTTCAGCCATCTAGGATTTGTAGTTTTGGAAACTGTATACTGCAATCTAATTTTGTTTTGCAGGGTAACAGTCCTACGAACAGCCTTCCTACTGATTCTTGATTGTCTTGTAGCAGTTATTTAATTTCAGATCATCATTCTTGAATTGAATCTTGAATTAAAAACAAACCCTAGGCCCATTCGAACCATATTGGATCAAACTGGTTGGACCGAATCTGTGGTTCGACGGGGGTTGTTCTCAGCCCTAAAATTTCATATATGGGTTTAGGACTTGATGATTAATTGCAAGATGCAATTCAGCCCATATCTGTAAAACCCAGTTTTAATCTGTTAAAACTGCTTGAGCCCAATTCAGCATAAAAGCTATATAGGCCGAACTGCTCTTTGCAGTTCAGCCCGTATTCCTAGATAATATTAATTAGTAATATTATGAAAATTTATGGGCTTTAAATATGGATTTTACAGTAATTTAATTGATTGGGTCAATTATGGATTTCATGCATGTGATGTATGGATGTGTGATGTGCTACGTTCATGAGCCATAAGTACTTGGCCCATGTTGATTCGATAAGTGGCTCTTACGTACACCAAGGCTGAATGCACATCATTGCCATGGTGTCCTTAAGATCATTGGATGATCTCCCTTCGTGGTGGGCCCCACACCAGCTTCCTCCCCAAGAGGAACCGTGCGGAACCCTAGCCGTTTAGGGGCCCATCTAAATCTAGCTTTAGAAAGCTAGTGGGAACCACTTTGGTTTGACCTAAATAAAACTAGGGCGTAATATTCCGTTCCCTCCACTGAAATATGAGTACATGTGATAGGGAGATTCATGTGATGAACTCTCTAAAGGCCTTACATCATTAACATGAAGATGGGTCCTTCAATAATAAGGAAGATGCACCATAAAATTGGGCTATCTATTTGTTGTTGGATCTATTGGATTGTTTCATAAGATGATAGGGGCATCATAGACCGATGTGGGAGGGGCCTATCCTAAAATGGAAGACTCTCTCACGGTACCTTGGCGTTCACGAATATGATGGGTGAGCACTCACTGGATAGAAAGGTTTAACCTAAAAATGACAATGAACATTGTCTGACAAAGGCCAAAGGGAAAGCTCATAAGATGAGTAGATATGATCCTTCACAGAAGGTAGTGGGGTTATGCAATTGAAATAGTTGGCTCCATGCACTCTATGTGATTTCTCACATTTCAAGAGACATAATTCGCAGTCTCCATCACTAAGATAGGAGGGAAATCTCAGAGATGAATAAATGGAAATAGAACATATATTAAAAGCCATATCCATGCAGATAACATGAATCAAATAAGGTTGTGGACTAATATTTGCTTTGCTCTTTATCAGAAATGGCAAACGGTCAAATCGCTAAACTATTCGACGACAACAAGCTTAAGGGCCCAAAGCGACTGGGAACAATCAGGGGCAGAAGAAGAAGAAGTGAGTGGATGGTGAACAAAGACAGATTTTGGAAGTAACAAATTAGAATAAGAACAAGGAAAAAATGGAGTTCGTGCAGGCAAGTCAGTGGAGGAGATCCTTGAAGATAGAAGCAAAAAATTTCCTGTTCAAAGAGAAGAGAATCAAGGAGAAGGTAAGCCTGAAGGTAAGGGAAGCGAAAAAAGGGTACAATATTGCTGGAAGGATTAGAAGTGATTGAGTGGTTAAGAGAGTTCATAGCTGGAGCCTATTCAAAAGGTAAGCAGATAAACTGGCAGGATTTTAGTACATTAGAAGGGAGAAGATATGTTGTTGAATGTAAGAGGAATAGAAAAGGCTTCTTCATAGCTTTGGCTGAATTTTTTGGTAAGGGACGAAGGCAACTGGTGTGCCTACCAGCAGGAAAACAGAACCAAGGATGGGGGCAAGTTGACTGGTTGTTCAAAGAGTTTTTAGCTCAAAGAGTAGCAAATGATAAAAAAGCCTCCATAAGGGAGGAGAAGGCATATCTCAGCAACAGCAGGGTAGAACAAGGGCTAGTGGTCATGGCAAAAACAAAAGGCCAGTGCAGAATGGTGGGAGGTCTAGAGAGAGAAGAGTGGGATAGTAAGTTTGTGATACAAGCCAAGGAAAAGGTTAATGGTTGGAGGAGGGTAACTGACTTTCTGGCAACCAGGTTGAAGCTGAAGAGTGTCTTCATAGTAACCCCCTTCGATAACTGTAAAGCCCTCCTAGATCCAATAGAGAATGAATTGGAAATATCAGCTATCAATGTTCAGGCTGATTTTGGATCATTCACAGTCCTTAAATGCAACCCAACATCCAACTCCAAGGATTTATTTGTCGAAGATGGTGTGGTGGTGCGTGTAATAGGCTTGCCATTTCATATATGGAAACAAGAAGTAGCAGAGTTTATAGCAGTATTGTGTGGAGGAATCTTGAAAGGAGCTTTCTGAGGCGATCTTTATTCAGTAGCAATCCTGCTAAGTGGTGTGAAGCCAGAAGACATTCCACGAAAGGTGGAGGTACGAACAGAGGGGAGTTTTGTCTCTGTGTGGCTAGCATCCTCCATTGAAGCAGGGCTGTGGAAGGGGCCTCGTATGGTAGGAGGGGAGGAGGAGGAAGAAGCATTACGTGGACTTGTGAGATTGGTTAATTCAAATGGGAAGGAATGTTTCACTAAAAAGGGCCAACAAATTCTGGGAAGCCAAAAAGCTTTGGGGCAGATGGAAGGTCAAACCTGTAGAAAGCAAGAAAAGGCTATGACAAATGGTGGATCTTTTGCACAGGTGGTGTCAGGGGAAATAGACAAAAATTTACCAATGTCTAAGGGGAGAGGGCTGAACCAGCAACCTCAGACAGGGAGGGTTGCTGGTTCGACCATTAAAACAGGGGGGCATGATTTGTTAAGAGGTCACGTGGGAGGAAAAGACTTAGAAAATGGGCCCAGTCGAGTGGATCCCTTTTCTGGTGGGCCGGATAAGGCAACTCAAGTGAAGGCTTTAAAGTTGGGTTCTTATATTACATGTTTTGAGCCCAAGGCCCATTACAAGATAGATGGGCCAAGGGACCCTTTAAGTAAGCACGTGACTGGGAGGAGAGATGAGCTGATAGACGAGTTTAAGCATCTATCTTCTTCTACCCCGAATCCCTCCTTTCGATCAAATAGTTCAAGCACAAAATCTCAAGACTCTCAGTCTCGAGGCTCTCTACAATGGGTCCCATCCAGCCTGGCGAACCGTCTCTCACCAGATAGGCGCAACCCGAGATACCTGAAGCCTAGTGATTTGAATAGAACAGGGTTTAAAGATTGGTTGAGTGAACAAAACAACAATGACGTTTTTGATAGAGACGAAACTTTAAGTTTGGGAAGTTTGTCTCCAAAAAGCAACAATGATTTACTTGAAATAGAAAGTTTGCATATAGAGTTGTTGTTTTTAGAGGAAAAGATTGAAGAGGCAGGTGGCGGGAAGACTAGAAATGGTGAAGAAATTGGTCCTAAAGCTGTGAAAACTCCTCTTCCCTTCGTCGAGGGAGTTGACCCTGAGTCTAATGAATTACAGGATGTTGGTGGAGAGGGAAAAGAATCGGCCGTGAGGATGGATGTGGGTATTCCAGTGTCGGAAACACAGAGAAAGGTTTTCCAAGTGGGTAGGTCGTCAGGAAGTGATTCTTTCACTATGTCTACTTCACAACTTTGTCCAAAAAGGGGAAAGGCCTTAAAACCATTTGTCGCCTGTCAGCAACTCAATTCCAGTGATTCTAGTCCTACCCCCGTCCTACCAGGTATGGGTGTCAATTCTTTTTTAGGTACTGACTTGTCTACTATGCCTGTAACAGATATTCCAACTTCCCATCCAAGAGGTTCTGATGCAAGAGAGAGGGTGATAGTGGAAGGAGGAGAGAGGGTGATGAAAGGAAGTAGTAAGGGGGAGGCGGACAGAATTTGGGAGTTGATCTGTACAATGATGGAGGAACGAAAAAAAAGGAAGGATTCTTAGAGAGATGTTGCAGCCAAAATAAGTGTGAGTAGGGTAAAATTCTTCCTCAGACATTGGCTGGAAAGGATGGAGAAAAGAAAAAGGATGATTGTTGTATTAGGAAGGGGGGGGAAAGGAACAAAGAAGAAAAAAAGATTTGAAGTGGAAAGGCTAATCTCAGACATTAAGGGGGATTTAGAATTCAGTGGTAGAGGGGATAGGAGGAAGGGCCAAATTTGAGGAGATTATGACCTTTTCATGGGTTTTTTTGCTATTTTGTCTCGATGAAAATTATTAGCTGGAATGTAAGAGGGTTAGGGAGTGCAAGAAAGAGAAAGGTGATCAAAGACCTACTCCGAAGGGAAAAACCCGATATTGTGTTGTTACAAGAATCCAAAATGATGGAATTAGACGGAAGATGGGTGAGGAGTTTTTGGAAGACTAGAGGTTTAGGTTGGAGCTCGTCTCCTTCTTGGGGAGCCTCGGGGGGGATCGTAACACTGTGGAGGATGTGGTGGAAGTAGTGGAAGAATTGATAGGCTGATTCTTAGTTTCCATTAAGTGTAAGAATGTAAAGAATGGATGTGTATGGGTCTTAACCAATGTTTATGGCCCTAATTCCTATAGAGAGAGGAATGAGATGTGGGAGGAACTATATGCAATCAAGGGGCTATGGGATGGCCCTTGGTGCCTGGCGAGGATTTTAATGTCATTAGATTCTTTGATGAAACCAGTAATCCCCAACAGGTAATTATAACAAGCATGAGGAAATTTAATGGTTTTATTGAAAAATGTGAACTAAAGGAAATACCTCTGCTGCAAGCCAGTTACACATGGTCCAACCTTCAAGAAACCCCTTTGTGTTCGAAGTTGGACGGGTTCTTATTTAACCTTGCCTAGGAGAATAGTTTGGAAAACTTGGTTGCTAGAGCGTTACCCAGGGTCACCTCCGATCACTGTCCTATCCAAATAGGTACTGAGTTTTTTCCTATAGGACCCAAACCTTTTAGATTCGAAAATATGTGGCTTACCCATCCAAATTTTGTGAAAAAAGTGAAGGAATGGTGGGGTGAGGAGAAGAGGGGGGTAAGATGGAAGGGGATCAAGTTTCATAAGAAATTAAAAAGGTTGAGAGTCAAAATAAAAGAATGGAATAGAGATCATTTTGGTAGAATTGAGGAGCAAAAATTGCGCCTAATCTCTCGAATAGAAAACTTGGATGTAAAGGAATCTCAAAATGGGTTAACCGAGGAGGACAGAGTGTCAAGGAGATAATTGAAAGAGGATTTGGAAGAGGTGTTACTGAGGGAAGAAATCAGTTGGAGACAAAAAGCTAGACACAAGTGGATTAAGGAAGGCGATGGGAACACTAGATTTTTCCATGATTTGGAAAATGGGAGACAAAAAAAGAATCTTGTGACCAAGCTAGAGATAGGAGAGGAGGTGATTACCAACTAGGATGACATAGCCAGAAAATTTGTGGACCACTTCAAATCGATTTATAGAAGACCTTTGAGTGAGAGAGCAATCGTGGAAGGGGTGGAATGGCCAAGAATTGATGACAGGGTGGCAAGGTGGCTAGAAAGGGATTTCGAGGAAGAAGAGATTAAGAAAGCTATATTTCTAATGGATAGATCCAAGGCTCCAGGTCCAGATGGCTTTACAATGGGTTTTTATCAAGACTGTTGGGAGGTGTTGAAAGAGGATTTAGTTGAAGTCTTTAAGGAATTTGCAAACAATTACATTATAAGCCATGGAATTAATGCCACCATTTTGGCCTTGATACCAAAGAAGAATGATACCAACCACCCAAAAGATTATAGGGCTAAGTCTGGTGACAAGCATCTATAAAATTCTAGCTAAAGTGCTCTCGTTGAGGATCAAAACAGTCCTCCCTTCTATCATTAATGAAACCCAGGGGGCTTTCATTCAAGGGCGACAAATAACAGATCAGATCTTAATTGCGAATGAATGTGTAGAGGAAATGAAAAGGTCTAGTAAGAGAGGTTTCATTTGTAAATTGGATCTTGAAAAGGCCTATGATTTGGTGGACTGGAAGTTTCTATTAGAGGTTATGCGAAACTGTGGATTTGGGGACAAGTGGTGTAATTGGACTTTTGGGTGTATTAGTACTTGTCACTACTCTATTCTATTAAATGGTATGGTGAGGGACTTTTTTCCAGCTTGCAGGGGTGTCAGGCAAGGGGATCCATTCTCACCCTTCCTTTTTACTTTAGTAGCTGATGTGATTAGTAGGATCATTACTAAGGCTAACAGTGAAGATGCCATTAGAAATTGGAGAATAGAGAGACACCAAGTCCCCGTCACCCAACTTCAGTTTGCAGATGACCTAATGATCAAAAGTGAATGATCGGGGATGCACTCTCTCTGATGGAAACCAAAACTGTCGGCAGTCGATTTCAACCGTTGAAATTTGTTTTGCAAAATATATTTATATAGAGATATATATATAATATATATATATGGTTCCAAATGTTTGCAAAAGGTTTTAATTCCCGGAATCCATGTGAGTACAGAGTGCAACACTATACCTTGCAGCTGAGGGAGAGGTCCTCTCTTGTCGGGCAGTGTTTGATCATTATGGGTTGAGAGGTTAAGTGTAAGACCATTGAAGGTAATACCCGATGGGCTAATCTTGCATTTGCCCATAGTCCTTGGGTTTTCATAAGGTGACTGGACCCAATGACCATTCAGTGTAAATGTTGGGCTCTTTAAGAGCCCATGGTGATGGACTCAGGGGTTCACTCTCTCCTATAGTGAACTCGGCCAAGCCTTGTAACAGAGGCTAGGCTGAACCCATGTGGCTGATGTGTAGATCAATGTCTGGGTCCCACGCCATACAATGATAGCCAACTGAGCAGCAGATTAAAAGGGTTAGTGTGCACATAGACTTAATGGGCCTAAAGCCCAATTCTAACTGGCTTAATAAGATTAATTAAATGAGGGCGGTTTTGGGACTTGGATCAGCAGATAGGATAAGGGATTATCCCTATCCACTTAAAGAGTCCAGGTCCAAATTAAGATTTGGATCAGGAAACTCCTAATTTGATTAGGAAGGCTGATCTTTATCTGCAAATAAGATAAGGGATTATCCTTATCTCTTAAAGAGAATCTAGATCCAAATAAAAGATTTGGATTAGGAAACTCCTAATGGAATTAAGAGAACCTCTTTAAAGCTATAAATAGGAGAGCAGGGCGAACCCTCAGAGAACAACAGAAATCATCTGACTGACTGCTTAATTCTAGAGAGAGACAACACAGTTTGACTACACTATCTCCTTCTCTCCTACTCTTGCCGCCATACCAGTTCGATCTCCACCTGTGGGAGCGATCAAGAAGAGTTCTTGATATTACCTTATGGCATAAAAGGTAATTTGAAGTCGTGCTCACTAGTCCTCCATCATATTCTTGCTGACGAATTCGTGTGTTGCTGAAGAACCATCCTGCTGATTCTGCTTCATCCTGCACCGTGTCATCTTCGGTGGAAGCAGTCTTTGGATCTTTCCTTGGACGTGAACACCTTCATTGGAGGTTATTACTACTTCGTATCAGGTATATCCCTCCACTCCCTTGTGGTGAAAGATTTTCAGCACATAATATTTACTCAATTCCAAACTGAGATTCTTATTTTCTAGTCGGACAACGCAAAGGAGTACTTCCATAGTGATATCACGAAATTCTTTGCTTTGTGTGGATCTCTTCACCAAAGCTCTTGTGCTAGAACACCCCAGCAAAATTGTGTCGTTGAAAGGAAAAATTGTCATCTTCTCTTAGTAGCTCATGGTTTATTAATCCATAAGAATGTTCCGAAATGTTTTTGGATGGATGCTATTTGTGCTGCATATATCATCAATCGTATGCCATCTTGGTTACTAAAGTATAAGCCCCACATCAACTTTTGTTTCCTACAGCTCCTCTGTCCCCTATTCCAATGTGTGTCTTTGGATGTTGTTGGTTTGTTCATGACTTGTCCCCTACTCACGGTAAGCTCAACCCTCGTGTCATTCCTTGTGTTTTACTTAGCTACCCTTTATCTCAAAAGGGTTACCGTTAATATGACCCTGCCTCATGCAAGTACTCTCCATGGACGTATCCTTCTTTGAGAGTCAACCTTTTTTCTTGGTTTCTCCTCAAGGGAAGAGTAGGGTTGAGGAGGAGAAACACACCCAGACTCAAACTCAATTACCTCATCTTTCTAATCCTCCTCCATTTCATGTCTTTCTACACCGCCATAAGAGCCACCAGAGTTCAAGAGCCGTGGAACCTGAAACTATGCAACCAACATCTTCAAACTCTCTAGAGGCAGATCCTCCTCATCAGCCAAGTACACTTGTTCCCATTGATACGCCTGAACCTCTTGATATTGATCCCCCTGTTATTAATGATCTTGATGTTCCTATTTCTAAAAGAAAGGGTGTTAGATTTTGTACTACTAATCATCCTATCTCTCACTTTGTGTCCTATGATCATATTTCACCTTCATATCGTATGTTCCTTTCCTCCGCTGACAGTGTTTCTGTTCCTAAGAATGTGGCAGAAGCTTTATCCAAACCTGAATAGACAGATACAATGAAGGAAGAAATTAATGCCTTGCACAAAAATGCAACTTGGGAGTTTAGGAAATGAGCCAGTGGGATGCAATTGCAAGTGGGTGTTCACAATGAAGCATAGGGCTGATGGTACAGTAAAAAGGTACAAAGCCAGATTGGTGGCCAAAGGGTTTATACAGGTAATATGAGGTAGACTATGCAGAGACCTTTGCTCTATTAGCCAAGATGATTCTATTGGAATCCTCCTTTTAGTGGCAGCTAATCTTGACTAGGAACTTCACCAGTTCAATATTAAAAATGCTTTCTTGAATGGTAACCTAGAGGAGATGTACATGACTCCAACCTCCAGGTTTCTACGCCAAAGGTGGTGAGAAGAAGGTGTGCAGATTAAAAAAAAATCATTATATGGGTTGAAACAATCTCCTCGGGCCTGGTTTAATAAGTTTCACTTAGTTGTACAGCAGATGGGGTTTAAACAATGGCAGGCAGATTATACTCTGCTTGTGAAGAAAGGTAAAGAGAAAATTGCAGCTTTAATTGTGAATGTTGATGACATAGTGATCACAAGAGACTGGAAGACTGAAATACAGAAGCTGAAGAAATTCTTAGCCACTCAATTCAAGGTGAAAGATCTAGGCCCCTTGTGTTATTTCCTTGGGATTGAAGTCGCCCGCTCTCAAAAGGGCATCTTTATTTCCCAAAGAAAATATGTACTAGATCTATTAGAGGATGCAGGCAAGTTAGGGTTGAAGCCAATTGATTCACCCATTGAACCTAACCACCAATTGGGAGACAGTCAGGGAGAGTTTTTAAAATATGTGAAGAAGTTCCAGAGAATTGTAGGGAGACTCTTATATTTGTCTATGACCAGGCCTAATATTGCCTATGCAGTAGGTGTCTTTAGTCAGTTCATGCATAACCCTAAGACAAATCACTTTGAAGCTACATAAAGGATCCTTAGATACCTCAAGAAGTTCCCAGGAGCTAGTTTGTTATTCTAGAAACATAGGCATTTAAAGGTTGAAGTGTATACAAATGCTGATTGGGCAAGGCAGTCGATAACAAAAAGTCTACTAGTGAGTATTGTACCTTTGTGGGAGGAAACTTAGTCACCTGGAAAAGCAAGAAGCTAAGTGTGGTGGCTAGGTCTAGTGCTGAAGCAGAATATAGAGCTACTATGTGTCACAGAGTTGCTGAAATTATATGGATAAAAAACATGTTAAGTGAACTGGGTTTTGCAATTAACAAACCTATGTCACTCTATTGTGACAATAAAGTTGCTATCAACATTGTTGGTAACCCAGTCCTCCGTGATGGAACAAAACATATTAAAGTGGACAAGCATTTTATTAGGGAAAAACTTGTGAGTGGAGAGGTGTGCACTTCATATGTAAGTTCGGAAAAACAACTTGCAAACATCTTCACCAAGAGCCTTCATTATGTGCAGCATAATAATTTGTGTGACAAGTTGGGCATGATTGACATCTATGTCCCAACTTGAGGGGGAGTGTTGAAATGTTTACTTCACATTTTATGTTTTTATTCTGCTTAGTTAGGGTCCGTTTGGTCTGGTTAAAATAGCTTTTTTATCATTGTTTATGTACTTTGACTACAGCAGGGGTATAAGGGTTTTTTCCCTTTTAATTATGGTCACCCTATATTTAATAATATAAGCTGGCGCCGCCAGACTGATTTTGAATTCTCCAAACCTTTCTCTTCTCTACTCTTCTCTTCTTTTCTCTTTTCTTCTCTCTTTCTCTTCTCTTCTTCTTCCTTATTTCTCCTCTTCTTCTGCTAATAGAAGGGAAGTTAGAAGGGGTCGGAAAAAAAAAAGCTAATGGATATCATCTCACACACACAACCACACATGACATGCAAATTGAAGTAACAATATGAAAACATAACTTTAAACTATTTGCTTACCCATTAATCAGGCAATCAAGTAAAAGTTGATAGATATCATATTCAATAACAAGCCGTGAAGCAATGCTAGTGCTTTTGTCAGCATTCTCTAAAAGAAAAGAAACCTGCGAATTTGTAACAAGAAATGTTTTAAAAGCCTTTTTATACTGTGAAGCAGGAGTGAAATATTAAGTTCATTCATCAGAAGCAATATAATTTAGCAACTAATGTAAATTTCATGACAAGGCACAAGATTGACTAGTGAGTACAAGACCTTCAGTAACCAATTAATGTATTAGTTTAGTCTCAACAAACAAGGATAACATGTAATTTAGATTTTAGATATTAAATAGTAAGAATAAAACAAAAGACAATAATGAATGTATGTAGTTGGAATAAATTATTATATCAACATTTACAACAGAAATCAGTTAAGCAAAAAATGATTGTTCAAATTGAAACCATTTACAGTCCCGTAACATAATGGTAGATACATCAATAAGGAAAAGCAAAGAGTAGTAAAGGATGAGGAAATCAAAGGAAAGATGAAGAAGCCATTCTAAAAAAAAATTACTAAATGAGGAGCATATAAAGGGCACTAGCAGGGGAGGATTAGTAACTCTAAATCTCTAATATACCTAAAAATAATGAATATTTTTGTAAAGTTAGGAGTTTCCAAAGTAAAAGAGGCTTTAGATAAGATGAAGGGAAAAGCATTGAGACCTAATGTATACCATATAACTCTATAAAGATATGGAAAAGATAGGCCTATTATGGCTAATTAAACTATTTAATAAGATAATTAAAACAAAGAAAAATGTAAAGAATGAGAATTGTTAAAACTAGCATATTGGAAGATCAGTTTGCCAAAATAACCATGGGTGGTTACAATATTATAAGTTTCTTTCCCTTAACTGAATCCATAACCTTCATTAACAAAATAATTTTCGGTGGTTTCCCTGATTAAAATAGAAGTTACCGAGGAACAATGCATAGCACCAAACAGAGAACCATAGAATATACCAGCTACACCTAACATGTGAAATGGGTGCATAAGGATGTTGTCCTAAGCCTAGAATACAATCATGAAGTTGAAAGTACCAAGATCCCTAAAGGCATACCATCAGAGAAGCTTCCTTGACCAATTGGATAGATCAAGAAGACAGTAGTAGCATCTACCACAAGACCTTAATATGCAAAAGAAATCCAAGGATGCGTACCCAGATGAAAACTAAGTAGGCCTATCTTTTTCATGGTGCCTACATTTAGAAATAAATGAAACTTCGGGAGAATAATTGAGTGGATTTTTACACATGAAGCTAGGTGTCGGGGAGTCCAAGTTGAAAATTTTCAACTGCATTGGGCTCAGGTCTTGGCTCAGGCTCATTCAAAATATGAAAATGCTCAACCCAACAGTCCCAACCCAACCCAAGTTGCACCCCTACATGAAACAAGTACATCAGAAAACCGATTTGGTTTATGCTAGGGAGATCAACAATGGAAAATATCTTTATATTGAAATGATTGATAGAATATTTTCAGGAGAAAAAGAGAGATCTTCATAAGCTATTCATTGATCTAGAGAAAGCATATAATAGAGTTCCTAGAAAGGACATGTATAAGAGGGGGTACCAGATAGTAATGTGGATCAAATAAAGGACATGTATGGTAGTGAAAATGTTAGAACACCAATAAGAGAGACATTAAGTGTTTCTAGTTTTTTTTTATGAATGATAATAAATTTATTAATTCAGAAGCAGATTTAGAGTGAGTTCATACAACATCCCAGGGAGAGGCGCGAGCTGCAGCCCCTCCTTGAATCTTACTAGTAAACTAGGAAAGAAAAGCAAGAATCACAACTGAGCCCAAAACAATTCTTCCCTATTACCCCTTGCTTAGCTAACACATCGGACAAAGTATTTCTAATTAGCCCTATTTACCCCAAAACATTAAGTGTTTCTAATTACAATGGGACTTCACAAAGCTCAATGCTTAGCCCTTATTTGTTTGCTCTAATCATGGATGAATTAACTAAACATATTCAGGAAGAGGTTCCATGTTTAGGAGGCTTACACTTCTTGCATTCCAGTTTATAACTCAGGCCTTAGAATAGTAGAATGCCTTGCATCATGCCTCCACAATTTAAAACATTTGTAGGGACAAGGCTTAGTTAAGCTAACAGCATGAAGGTGTTGTTGAAGTGTGTCATCCTAAATTATAAATTTATCAAACAAGGCATAGGTTTCATAAGCAAACCCATACTTGGAATAAAGAGAAATGTTATCAATAGTTCATAAAGCATAAAGAATTCTAACAAGATGATCAGGAGAATACTCCCATAATAAAGATTTTCAACGATAAGGAAATTCTTTAGAAATTCAAAAACAATCATTCCTATTCTATACTATGGGAAAAATGTATTTTTACATTCTTCTTTGAGAAAAAATAAATGCAAAAACATATTATTCACAGAAACAGTTGTAACATGTCATACAACTACTGTTAAGGGCCACTTGTTGCTTGTCAAAATAAAAAATCATGTGTAGCTTTAGTTCACTAAATCCTAGTGGTAGTCAATAATGACTGTAAAATCCCTATTTGATTCTAGGTTAAAGTAGAGAAGAAGAAGAAGAAGAAGAAAAAGAAAAAGAAGAAGAAGAGAAGGAGAAGGGTTTGGCCAGATGAGAGAAATCTATCCTCTCTAGTCGACCCACTTGTATTTATCTCAAACTAAGTTTGGTTACAAGAAAGACTATATTGCCCCTCATAAGTGATGGGGCACACCACTGTTAGACAGTTTTTGTATGCCCTTAGCTTCAATCCGATTTGATGTACTTTTGACATTTAGTGTAAATAAATAAAGTGCATGTTTGATTCATATTGTTTGGTATAATTCTGTGTATGACCCTAAAACTGGACACTTAATGAGACACGTGTTAGTTTTAAATATTCACAGCCATTGGATAAGTCTGGGGAGATTTATCCCACCAAGGCTGATACTAGTGTGCCACCAAGTGTTGGGATGGCCTGTCTCGGCCACCAGGGTAAGACCCAAGGCACATGCAGTATGGGATTACTCAAATCCTTGAACTGGACCAGATTTCCAGTATTGCCCTGGACCTTGGAGACAGATGGGCAAAACTGGAAAGTTACACCTGACCCCTAGACTCGATTATGACACTTCACTAGTTGTCGGGTCGGGCTGTCTTTGATATGCCAATCAGTGAGATCCTTAGCGGGGATCAAAACCTGGGTATGTTGGAATAGTCTGAGAATTCATCTGAGTGGGTGATCATAGTGACAAGATCAGCCCCTTTGTCGGACAAAGGTAATGATCGGGAAGGCACTCTCTCTGATGGAAACCAAACTATCGGCAGTTGATTTCAACCGTTGGAATTTTGTTTTGCAAAATTAATATACATATATATATATCTGTACTGTTTCAAAATGTTTGCAAATGGTTTTAATTCCCGGGATCCATGTGAGAGGAGAGTGCGGCACTGTTCCTTGCAGCCGAGGGAGAGGTCCTCTCTTGTCGAGCAGTGCTTGATCATTAAGGGTTGAGAGGTTAAGTGTAAGAACATTTAGGATAATACCTGATGAGATAATCTTGCACCTACCCACAGTACCTGGATTTTTTATAAGATGGCTTGGCCCAGGGACTACTTAATGTAAGTGTTGGGCCCATAGGGTCCATGTGATGGGCTCAGGGGTTCACTGAGCTTTTTAGTGAATCCGGCTGGGCCTTGTAATAAAGGCTGGGCCAAACCCATGTGTCTGGTGTGTAGATTAATCCTTGGGTCCCACACCATACAAATAGCCCAACTAGCAGCAGATTGGAAACTAGTTAAGTACTGAACACTTAATGGGCCAAAAGCCCATTTCAAGCTGGGCTGATATGATCACCCATCTATGGAGCGTATCTGGGATTAAAGTTAGAAAAATGATTGGGCCTTTAACCTTATCCACTCTGGGAGACCAAATTCAAATCAGATTTGAATCTAATAACCTCTTGATAAGATTAGGAGTAAGCTAACTTAATCTGTAGATAGGATTAAGATCATCCCCTATCCAAATACTGATTTGGATTGGGATAACTCCTAATTAGGAGGTTTCTTAACCAAGAAGAAAATAGGAGAAACCCTAAGAGAGAAATATAATCAAATTTCGAACCTAGGGTTGTGTGCAAGAAATCATCCTACAAACTGAGATTGGATCTCATACACACTCCAGAGAGAAGAGAAGCAATTCAGCCATCTTCGTCCCAGGAGTTCTCCTCCAGCCACCGCCATTCTTTCTGGCAAGATTCGATCTTTGATGAAGAAAGAAATCAAGAAATCAATTCTTGACATCAGTCTTGCAGAAAAGACTGAAAAAGATTTGGTGCTCAGAGTTTCCAGAGGATTCTTGAGAAGGATCCAGTGTGTAGGACGCATTCTGCTGGTTCCGTTCCACATACAGTTGTGTCATCTTCAGTAGGAGCGGATCTTGGTGTCCTCTTTGGGCGTGAACACCAACTTTGGGAGATACTGCTTCTCTAGATCAGGTATAATTCATCCCTTCTCTTTTTGGT
Source organism: Nelumbo lutea (assembly GCF_056320005.1). Taxonomy (NCBI): domain Eukaryota; kingdom Viridiplantae; phylum Streptophyta; class Magnoliopsida; order Proteales; family Nelumbonaceae; genus Nelumbo; species Nelumbo lutea. The sequence goes on along the minus strand of NC_142684.1, from coordinate 133,832,765 downwards.
TCAGATCAGGTTCGATTATGGTTCAAGTAGGATCCTTGAATATTGTATTCTAAATTTAGGGAATACGATTCCCAGTTGGGAGAAGGTAGGAAAATTTTTGAAATTCGCCCACCCATTCCGCAATCTTTATGGCGTCCATTAGATGGATCCTACCATTCTTTCAACAACTTAGACCTGAATAAAACAAACCTTTCACTCTCACACAGATACACCCAAATGACCAAAATACCCCTGTTTTGTGAACTCTAGCACTCCCTCTCAACCTGGAGAGTATATGTCATATAGTCCCAGCTTGCCACAAATATAATCTACTCTGCCTCGAGACAATCCCTTTGTAAAGAGATCTGCCCATTGATTTCCCGAGCTCACATGAGATGTGGTCATCACTCCACTAGCCAGTTTGTCTCTTACAAAGTGACAATCAACCTCAATATGCTTGGTTCTCTCATGGAAGATTGGATTGGAAGAGATGTGAATAGCTGCTTGGTTATCACAGTATAGTCTCATAGGTTTGTCAACTGAGAACCCCATCTCTTGTACTAAGTTCTTCAACCATACCAGTTCACATGTGGTATGAGCCATAGCTCTATACTCAACTTCTTCACTACTCTTTGCCACCACTATTTGTTTCTTGCTCTTCCAAGTTACAAGATTGCCACCAAGGAAGGTACAATACCCTGTAGTTGATCTCATGTTTGATACAGAACTAGCCCAATCAGCATCTGTATACCCTACTATCTCAAGGGGCCCTCCACTTTTATATAGCAAACCACGGCCTGAAGCACCCTTCAAGTACCTAACAATCCTTAGAATTGCTTCCCAATGAGGAATCCGAGGATGTTGCATAAATTGACTCACCATACTCACAGCAAATGATATATCTGGCCGGGTAATAGTCAGATAATTCAACTTTCCCACCAACCTCTTATATCTTCTAGGATCATCAAACTCCTCACTTGCATCAAATTCAACTTGACATTCAGTTTCATAGGAGTCTCTGCTGGTTTAGCACCTAACAACCATGTTTCTTCAAGTAGGTCAAGAACATATTTTCTTTGGGACATTCATATTAAGCATCATAAACCAAACAATTTCAAGGAGATGTCGATTTTTGCATTCAGCTACACCATTCTATTGTGGGGTGTAGGAACATGAGGTTTGATGAATTATCCCATGGTGCTCGAAGTATTGCTGAAATGGTGTTAAGATGTACTCTTTAGCATTATCTGAAAAATGGAGAACAATTCACTGCGATCTTTCATAAGATAAATCCATGTCATTCTTGAAAAGTCATCAACAAAAATTACAAAATATTTATAGCCATTTTATGACATCACTTTGATTGGACCCCAAACATCAGAATGAACTAAAGAAAAATGACTCGAAACACGACTATCAACTCTTGGACTGAAAGAGACTCTGATGTTTCCCAAGCTGACACAATTCACAATCCAACGATGAAAGATAACTCAAAGAATGAACTAGCAACTTCAAAGTTCTGAGAGAATGATGACCAAGTCTACAATGCCATTGAAGAGGAGTAAGAGACAACTGAAAAGCTACTAGAGAACCACCACCATCAAGGTAATGCAACCCACCTGCCTCATGCCCTCCACCAATCTTCATCTCCGTTTTGAAATCTTAAAAACACAAAAAGAGGGATAAAAGGTTATGGAACAATTAAGTGACTTGGTTAATCTACTAACAGACATAAGGTTAAAAGGGAACTTATGAACATATAAAACAGATGATAAAGATAAGAATGAGAGATCAACATCACCAACACCACAAATGGGAGATGTAGAACCATTAACAAGAGTAACTGTTTGAGATGTGAAGGACTGAGAAAGACAAGAGAATACATTTGAAGTCCCAAACATATGGTCCGAGGCTCCGGAGTTGATGATCCGATGTGAAGGCTTGGAAGCCAAGCAAGCCATACGGCCCATACCTGAATGGGCAAGGGTAGCTATGTTCTGCTGAGAAGATGTCTGAAGGAACTGCTCATATATTGCACGAGGTACACTCACCATCTCCTTCCAAGAAGCACCAATAGATATGGAGGGTGTCTGATCTGTTTGCTGATTTTCACTAACTGTACCACTACCCTTAATCACAACATGATTAGCCCAAGTGTTGGGTGGACCATGTAAATCATAGAAGAAATTAACAGTGTGCCCCTCTAATCCATAGTATGTACACCTCCTATGAGCATTACTTCTTCCTTTACCACGACCTCCCCCTGAGTCTCAACCTCCACTCTGACCACCAGCCCGATTAAACATGGGACCACCTCGGTTTCCTGGAAGTCCACGGCCACCACCACCACCTCTATTTCCACGGCCTCCACCTCTACCCACCACCAAACCAGATCTGTCTGAGAGAGAAGAATGCTCTGTAGACTCAATAGATGTCCTCCTAAGACAGGCAAACACTTTTTCAAGTGAGGAAAGGGCAGACCCCCCCCCCCCAGTATTTGTGCATGGACAGGTTCATATTCAACCTTCAAACCCACTAGAAACCTCGTTACATCAAGTTGCTCACGTTGTTGTTGCGGAACCTAAACATCCAGTGTCAGAGGATGATACACATTAAGCTTATTTCGAATATTCCTCAAACTTGCATAGTATTCTTCCAAGCTCTGGTTACCTTGCTTCAGATTGAAGTACTCTTGGTACAATTGATACACCCTAGTTGTATTGCCTTGCCCAGAATATAGTTTCTTAGCATGATCCCAGATCTTTTTAGCTGTATCTAGGAACATAAAGTTCATACTGATTTTTGGCTCCATGCTATTCCACAACCATGTCATAATTTGAGCATCCTCCTGCTCCCAGTCACTAAACCCTAGAGAGTCAGAGGAAGGTTTTTCCTCTCTCACATGCTTCACCTTCTTCTTGGCCTTTAAGAACACCTCCACCGACTTGACCCAAGGCACATAGTTCTCACCATTCAGCTTAATGGATGTCATTTGAACATTCAAATAATCTGGAGAGATCATCACCCCAGTTATGTTGTCACTACCATCTCTGGTTGACGACATTTTCAACTAAATTTGCTTACCTCACAAGGAAGTATGAACACGACCACAGAAATCAGTATGAACATCACCACACAACACAAGGTTTTACTTTCAACTATTCAGAATCATCCACACACCATTCAACACAGTACAACCACCACCACACCACTGCTGTCATGAAGTGCAGCAGTCGAAAAAACCCTACTTTCAGCACACAAACGAGGTAAAAACAGAGGAGAACAAGGCTGAAATGCATACTAATCACTTCAAACCTCCACAAAAAAATACATATATATATATTTTGAACCAAAATACAGCATTTACAGTCCACTATTTGGGCGAAAAACAAAACTGTTCATACCTGTCCACAAACAGCCCTCTTCATATCACAGAATAGAGGGCATCTAGTACACCACCTCAACGACCACCACCACAGTAACTGGAGGCATACTCACCTCCAAAACCACAAAAAGACCACTCCTTTTTGGCCTCTTGTCAAGCTTCCACTCAAGCTAGAAGAAAATCGAAGAAAGCTGAAATGGTTGGCGATGAACCCAGGAAGAAGACAAACAGTGAGGAAAGAAGAAAAAAAGGGAAAAGAGAACTAGGTTTTATTGCTTTAATACCATGTAAAATCCCTATTCGATTCTAGGTTGAAGTAGAGAAGAAGAAGGAGGAGAAGGGTTCGGCCAAATGAGGGAAATCTATCCTCTCTAATCAACCCACTTGTATTTATCTCAAAATAAGTTTGGTTACAAGAAAGACTATATTGCCCCTCATAAGTGATGGGGCACACAACTTAGACCTGAATAAAACAGACCTTTCACTCTCACATAGATACACCCAAATGACCAAAACACCCCTGTTCTGTGAACTCTAACAATGACAATAGCTTTTCAACTTCATAATCAATAGTTACCCTGACAACGCACTACTCAAAATACAACTAGCAATTCCAATAGATTTCTTTATTCAAACATTTAACCACTCAATTACTGTTCCATGAAGTTCATCCCTATCTTGGGGTATCTTTACCCTTTATAATCCTCTGTGCATTATTGTTTATATTAATAAAACTCTTGGTTGTTTATCAAAAAATTGCTGTTCCATGAATTTTAAATAGAAATCAACAAAAACCATTCTCAACACCTAGAAGAAATCCAAGGCAGACAACATTTCAGGAGTTTCAACTATAAAAGAAAAGCATATGTCACAAGGTCAACAACAAACCCATTTAGTCATATTCCAAGATACCAGATTAAAAAAATAAACGCTTAACCATAAGGAAACTCAATAATATATATGGTTACATAAGCTTTTTTGGTCCATACGTACTGTTTTACAGGCTAAGCATCTGACAATTTGAGAGTCTGCAAGCAAACCAACTTTTACAAAGGACTGCAGGAAAAGAAAAGGATATAAAAGTCATTAAATGTAACAAATATGCCTTCCTAGGAACATCATCAAGCATAAATCAATAAACCTGTGATTCGTATTACAGAATGTTTACCACTATGATGATTTGAATGGTGTAAAGTGAATGCATCATAGGAAAAATGTTACAAGGAAGCTACTGAGCTAATGATTTTGGAACAGAAGGTTTGTATGCTCCATGGACACTTTAACACTGTATTAGGGAGGCTAGATTGCTGACAACCAAGCCAAACAACTCACACAATTGGGTTCTGATTTGGGGAGTTAAATTTGGAGGGCTAGAAAGAGATGGTGAGCTTTTGGGAGTTTTGTGTTATTTCTTTTTCCTTGATTTGTGGGACTCATTATCAGCCTCTTATAATTATGTCCTCTTTTCTATCTAAATGAGTTTTCTTTTTTATTTATTACCAAAAAAAAAACTTATTACATGGGCCTGCCCCATAAATACAACTTTTCAAGAAACAAAAGACTTCTGTTACATGAACTAATTGGAAATTATTTGTCCCTTTTGGTCGTTTTGATAAGACTACATTTATGTCCCTTCTCCTATCCTCTGCAGAATCTTCACCTTCACTAATCACAATCCTTTTGCAACTTAGATCCTTATCCAGCCTTCCAATGATAATTTAGTAAATGTCCCTGAGATACAATCCTTCACTAGCAAAATCAGACATTCCAGAATGTATAAAATTAACCTGGGTAGCCCCAACCAAATATGTATTATCACATTTCTCTCTTTCAACACAACTATCTACCTGAGAAACTCTATCCTGCTCACCCTAGTTCCTTCCCACCACCACAGAGCAGCTCAGTGCACGAGGCTCCCGCCAATGCAGGATCTGGGGGGGACAGATGTATGCAGCATTACCCCTGAACATACAGAGAGGTTGTTTCCAATCCTTCCCCCACCATGAACTTAGAATATCTGGCAAATTCTGCTTAGAATTTCATAGTCTCTCTCTACATGCATACCCTATATGAAGATGTCACCTCTTTAGTATACCATTCAAAACCACCCCATACTTGCATAGCACCACTTTTCTCCAAAGGGCACCTCTCCCACTCCCAAATCTCTGTCACCATTGCCTAATAATGCTTTATTTAGATCATTATTTCTCCTTATACCCAATCCTCCCAACTTATTAGGTCTGCAAACTTATCCCATTTCACCAAGATGACCCGGCATAAGAGGAAAAGGGTCTAGAACCAATGCATTAAGGGAAGCAATAGGGCCAAAGTCCATAGAGATTCTTTTTTATCAGTAACTGAAAAAAATGATTAATATTAAGAATGAAGCTCAAGAGTACAATAAAGATACAGAAGCAGTGAGAGATAAGCCCTCTTATCTCTCCCTGAAACAACTTTTCTTATTTTTACCTGTGCCCAAAACAACTGACCTCATCCATCAAACTCTCAATTCCACATTTTGTGTGAACCATTTGAATTTCTTTCTTTCATTGTTATAACTCCATAGTTTTGCCTCTTCACTTAATAGCCATCCCACAACCAATTTGGAATCCCCTTCAATAACTAATTTTCCAATGTTCAGAGATCTTGCCCGCTTTATTCCTTCAATTAAAGCCAAAACTTCAGCTCTTAGGGAATCTCCTACTCCAATTGAGCCAAAATAAAATACCAATATTTTTCCCTCTTCACCCCTAAACACTCCTACTCCTGACATGCCCAGGTTACCCAAACTACTTCCATCAAAATTGAGCTTAACAAATCCTCTTTCTGGTGGAGACCCAGTAGGAATACTGATATTCTTAATTAGGGCAGAATTTGTCACTTCCTTCCAGTTTGAAATGATGTCATTCACTGAGACGGTGGAAAAGGAATCCAAAGATTGCAGCCAACGGACCAGTCTAATTGTAATAGTCTCTATGATGGCTTCTTTGCTTCTCTCCTTGTCCATGAAGATTCTTGCATGCCTTTCTTCCCAAATAGTCCAACAAATAGCAGCCCTTGTAGACCTCCAAATACTCCTTCCCCTTTTCTTTTCCCACCGAAGAAGGAAGAGTTAAATAAACTTCACACATCAGTCGAGGGATTCCATCTACACCCAAACAAGGAAAACCATTCCTAAAAACATAAAACAAAAGGATAGGAGATTAATAAGTGATAGCAAGTCTCGCCATTGGCCTTGAACAGTATACACCAGTTAGACAATAAGCACCAATTAGTTCTCTTTCTCTAAAGTAGGCCATAGGTATTAATTCTTCCATGGATAGCTTCCCAGAAAAAAACTCCAATCTGTGGTAGAATAGGATTACACCAAACCTCCTTGAAAGAAAAAGATTCACTGCTAGAATTAGATAAAGTTAAAGACCTAAAAAAATAAGCATAGGAGAAAGAACCAGAGAAAGAGAGGGTCCATACTCTATTACCAATAAAGGATCCAAACATACACCATCAAGGATTTGAATTAAAGTCAAAATGCTATTCAGCTTACAACCCTTTATACCTCTTCTGAGGCCCAAATCCCAATGAACCCAAAAACTTGAATTGGAATGAACAATAAAGGAGGAAATCAGCTCATTTTTTAGGTCAAAAAGTGCAAAAGGAGAGGGGAATTGCTCTTTTTTTGTCAATAAGGGAATTGCTCTTTAAGAGGGGAATTCCCAACCTAGACATGTTCCCAAAATTTAATGTGTTCCCCAGAACAAGGGTCGTACCTAAGATAAGAGAGGAAAGAAGGTAATATAACATGAATGGCCTTCCAGGAGAGGCTTGGGTTGCCCTTAACAAGAATCCAGCATCCCAAATTCCCAACCATTTGCCAACAGCCCATGTATGCTCAACGGTCAACACCACCTTCGTCCACAACTTATCCCTATCAAGGGGCAATCTCCATAACCATTTCCCCAATAGAGCCCCGTTCCTCTTCTGAATATTCCCAATACCAAGCGCACCATAACTCTTAATCTTACATACTAAATCCCATCTAACCCTATGATCCATCTCATCTTCCCCGGCTCCCACAAAAAATAAAATAAAAAATAATAATCCCTCATCATCCTCTCCAATCTCTTGACCACACCTCCAAGGGTCTTGAACATAGACAAATAGTAAATTAGGAGGTTAGCTAGAGTAGATCTGATTAACATAATCCTGCCACCTAAAGAGAGGTACCTTTTTCTCCAACAAGCTAGCCACTTAGAAAATCTCTCCAACACAGTTCAAAAACTCAGATTTTTTGGGTTACCTCGAAGGAGTAAACTTAAATATTTCATGGGGAAGTGAGAAACAGCACACCCCACACTAGTTGCATACTCCAAAATCTCTCTTTCCGTCAAGTTGATCCCTGCTATACAACTCTTACCAAAATTTACTTTGAGATCGGACATTTGTTCAAAGAATTATACAGTTAATTTCAGATTCCTTACCCACCTCAGATATCCTCTTTCACAGAAAAGAATTGTATCATCTACAAATTATAAGTGGGTTATTGGCACATCGTCCCTGCCTATTCTCCACCCTCTCACTAATTGTCTCGAATCTGCCTTATTAATCTACTTGGAGCATCTGCAATGAGGGTAAAGAAAAGGAGAGAGTGGGTCACTATTCTAATTCCTTGAATAGCAGGGAAAAGGTCCACCACTGTTCCATTCACCAACACTAAATAATAGCAGTAAAATTAAAAAAAAAAATTCAAATTGAAGCTTTCCGCATTGTACAGTTCCTTTCTGTACTGGAATACTTCTTACTCAATATAGAAACAATATACTTTACTCATTCTAAAAAGAAATACAAGCTTTCCGGGTTATGGTGCAGTCTTGGAAAGCATTTGAGGATAAGTGTTCTTACTTTTTTTGTTGGTGAAACTTAGGTGGCCTGCTCTGTTTTTCAGTGGTAGGGATGAGCCTGTGGTAGTTTGGTGCTGACTGATGAGATAGTTGGGACCAGCATTAGGTAAGTGCCTTACTATGTTGAATCAAAAGGCTCTTCTGATGTATGTGCTCTTTTAGTGGAAATGTCTGGGTGTAATTGGGTTCTGGTTATGCAGCACTTTTTTTAATACATCTGTATTGTTTGAATACCTTTTATATTTTACAAAACTATGGTTATTTGTAACCAAACAAAAGAATTAAGCTACATTATACTCACCATATACTGTGGGATAAGTGAGGCACCATACTTTGTTCCAAATATCCTTTCCAGACAGGCAACCAAGGTCTCCTCTAGATTGGGAACATCTGCTTTGCTTTGTAATGCGCTAAAAGTGCAATGAATGAAGTAAAATTTCCCAAACAAGGAATAGAGTCAACTATGATAACAGCATAATTTTGAGCATTCATCCCATTGAAACTCTATTTGATGTATAATATTTAAAACATGGTTAAATCACACTTCAAATATGAAAACGAATAGAAAAAGAAAAAAGGAAAAAAGAATCTAAAGTTAGTCCAAACAGAAAAGTGATACACCAGAGGTTGAGTTCAAAATAGATGCCCTCCTTTGGAGTTCCCTCATTTTATAATCTTGTTTTCCCAAGAACATTCATACGAATAAGGCACTTCTATTTCCATATCTAGGAGTTCTTGAAATTTTCAGCTTCATAGAGCCCTTTGTCAAATTATAACAACAGAGGAGACAAGATACCAAAATACAAGACCAGTCCCAAAAAACAAAAAAAAAAAAAAAAAAAAACAGCAAAAAACACCACAGACAACTTAAATCATAAGAGTCCAAACATCCTGGATACAATGGCCCAGAATACGAGTGGGAAAAAAGATGAGCAACAAGAATGATAGACGGACAGTCCACTTCCTCTGGGAAGAAAAAAGTAAGTCAATAGAAAGAAAATCAGGCTCAGCAAAATTTGCAGAAACTAGAGATTCTCTCCCCCAACAAGCTCCTGCAGCCCTGCTTAAGAGCAGCAAGACCTAGAGACCTAGTTGCATCATCCCTTGAAGTAACGAAATGCCTCTTGTTGAAATGTGAATAAGATGGTAGCAGGTAAGGTGGTACCAGTTCCTTGGCTTCAGAGAAATGTGAATGAATGGGAACCAGATTTGTTTGTAACCATGTTCAATTTGTGGTATTACAAGAAGAATGGGATGAGATGTGGTTGACACAGAAATCCAAATTAAAAGATACTTTCAAAGTGAGAGTTGGCAGTGATTTTGGTTGCTAAGTGTCAGTTGTAGGCCTTGATCTGAGAGAGTCCAGACTCCAGAGTGCTGAACTCTGTTAGCAGTGATCCTTGTTTGTTCCACCAGATTTGCAAAATGCAAATAGAGTCTCTATTATATGTAGCTCTGATTTATGCTTTAGGAAATGACCAAGGAGGGTGACTGTCAGGAGTAATTGGGGAATTTGTTGTTTTCCTTTCCCTTTCTAGCTATCACCTATTTTTGTATTCACTTCTCTTTCAATGATTTTTTTACTATCCAAAATAATGCTCAATAGACTGCAAGATAAGCAGGTTATGGTAGTTTTGAAAAAAGAAAATTGGAGATTGCATCTGAGCAGCCTTTTTTTATCAGTTCTAAGCAGCCTATTTTCAGTGATATCCTTTTTCATTGCACTAGCAGGTTAGCATTCTCCTTTCTTCCCATGGAAATGGATTTGATTTCCCAGCATTCCCTCAAAGATCTATCTCTTTATGTTTGGACTGCCTACTTTAATAAGATTCCCTCCCTCTATCAACAACTTCGTGAAAAAGGGCAAGTTTGTTGATAATCAATGCATGATATGTGGCTCTTCCTTGGAGCCTGTCCAGCACCTGCTTATTTGTTGCAGATTTTCTCTTCCAATTTGGTTGCATTTCTTTTGTTTTTTTATCAGCAAGACAATTTGGTTGCATTTCCTTAAGCTCTTTAAGGGTCAATGGGTTACACCTTGTGACCTGGTAGGTTTGGCAGAGCAATGGCCCTCTAGAGGCTTTAGCAAAGAGGGAACATTCTGTGGAACTTAAACCCATTTGCCATCTGTTTAAGTAAGAACAGAGTTAGAGAATTTTTGAGAACAAAAGTTGTGTGAATCAGGGGTTGCTTGGTTGTATTGAAAAAACTGTCACTGAATGGGTCTCCATCCTTGGGGAATTTGATGGACTGCAATTTTCCGATTTTTGTAATGAATGGGAATCTATTGTTTTTGGTTCTTGAGCAGTTGCGTTGTTTAGTCCTTGTCAGGTAGCAGTTAAGCTAGCTTGTATAGGCTGCAGGAAGTTGCAGCAAAGACAAAAAGAAGGCATTTTCCTATGTTGCACTGAAAAAATGGTACTAGTTAAGAACATCACTATGCATTTTGGGTATCAAATACTGCTTAACTCCATAGGCTCCTGAAAGTTTTGAATACGTGTATGAAGTCAAATTTTTGAAAACACATACAAAGTTTTTCATTTTATTACTATTGGCCAGAAATTAAAAACTCTCTTCAATATGAGGAGCATGGATTTTCTATTAAGGTATAGATGGTAAGGTTAGAAAAGGTTTTTTTTTTAATGGTAACAGTGTATACTGTGTATATTTATAATACAAGGACAAAAAAATCAAAAAATGTGTACAAGACATGAGCTCATGTTCATTGACAAAGCTGTACAAGCTTTATGTTGGTAATAAGGGGGGTTGCTATCTTTGTTCAAAATGTCTATATACTTATCCAAAAAATGTCTATATATTTCCTAATATTTCCATTTCCATGGGGACCAAGACAAATTATTACCAGAATATATCTCAATATTTTTTTTGATAAATAATATATGCCAACATATTCCTCTGTGCATTAATTTTACGCCTTGTTCTCAACAAGTTTTACTTTGTTAATTATGATCAAAATAAAGTTTTGCTTTGCTAATAATATCAATGCAAGATAAAAATTTACATGTACATAGACATCATCCAAATAATTTGTTTTATTATAATTTTATTTATCTTCAAACTCATTATGTTTTTGAGCTTAGCATTATAGATGACTCTTTCTTTCTTATTTTCATTTATGAAATATTTTTAATTATACATAATTTTATAAAATATAGCCCTATGTTTTATATTTTATAAGAAGAGTAGAAGATCAAGACTGTAATCAGTCTTGAATCCTAAAAGGTTTTAGGTTTGCAAAACAGAAAAGAAAGTGAGAGAAAGGAGAGAGAATAGAAGAGAAACAAGAGAACACAAGTTGTTGAAAGGAGGGGCAGATTCTTACTGATCTGCCGCCGCCACTCTCTTAATATTTATAGGTTATGTTTAGTACATAATGGAAATGACACACCTGCCCTTGGTACTTACATAATAAATAAAGTAAATAAAAACTTAAATAAATAACAACTGAATTAACAAACTGATTCAAACTGACACTACTATAACTGAAACAAATAACTACACTGCTGTCCTACGAACACAGTGGGGACCACTGCAGTGGAGCCCACATCAGTGTTCTCTACACTCCCCCTCACGTTGGAGTAGATATCTATCATGCCCAACTTGGATAGGTCTGTCTCTAACTTCTTCCTTGGTACAACATTGGTGAGGATATCCGCAAGCTGCATTTTAGATGTGATGTACGGAAGACACACTTCTTGTGATGTGACCCTTTCTCGCACAAAGTGTCGATCAACTTCGATATGTTTAGTTCTGTCATGCTGCATTGGGTTGTGGGCTATATTAATAGCTGCCTGATTATCACAATACAGCATTAAGGGCTTTTCATAGTCAATACCCAACTCTTCAAGTAATGACCTCAGCCATAAGATTTCAGCCACTCTATTAGCCATTGACCTGTATTCCGCTTCAGCACTGGAGCGGGAAACAACACTTTGCTTCTTACTCCTCCAAGAGACAAGGTTACCTCCCACCAAGGCACAATATCCAAAGGTAGACCTTCTGTCATCAACACTTCCAGCCCAATCGGCATCTGTATAGACTTCCACCCTCATGTGATTATTGTTCTTGAGCAATATACCTCTACCCAGGCATCTCTTCAAGCATGCTATATTCTCTCTGCCGCAAGAAGATGAGAAGTTCTAGGGGAGTGCATGTACTAGCTAACAACACTAACTGCATAGCTGATATCCGGCCGAGTGAGGCAGAGATATAGAAGCTTTCCAACCAACCGTTGGAACATAACTTTGTCTTCAAGAGGCTCCCCACCCTCTGCACTAATCTTGTGATTTTGTTCGATGGGTGTATCGGCCGGCTTAACACCCAACTTTTCAGTTTCCACCATCAGATCTAGAACATATTTTCTCTAAGAGATAAAAATCCCCTGCTTGGATCTAGCAACCTCAATACCCAAAAAGTACCGTAGTGCACCAAGATCTTTCACCTCAAACTCTTGATGAATGAGCTATTTAAGGGACTCAATCTCATGACTGTCATTTCCTGTCACCACAATATCATCAACATATACTGCTAGTAGTGTTAGAGAGGACTCCACCCTCTTGGTGAATAGTGTATGATCTGATTGGGCTTGTACATAACCAAACCTTCCAAGGGCTAATCTGAACCCATCAAACCAGGCTCTAGGTGACTGCTTCAAACCATACAATGCCTTGTTCAGTCGGCAAACCTTCTTACCTGTCTCTGTATCATAGAATCCAGGAGGCAACTGCATGTAAACCTCTTCTTGTAAGTCTCCATTCAGAAAGGCATTTTTAACATCCATCTAAAACAGGGGCCAAGAATGATTTGCTGCAAGGGATAACAAAACTTGAATGGTGGTCATCTTGGCTACTGGGGCAAAGGTCTCCAAGTAGTCTATACCATAAATCTGAGTGAACCCCTTTGCAACCAGTCGGGCTTTATACCTTTCAAAAGAGCCATCAGCATTATGCTTCACAGTGAACACCCATCTGCATCCCACCGGTTTCTTTCCTTTTGGTGGGTCAACCAGTGCCCAAGTATTATTCTTCAACAGGGCATCCATTTCGACTTGCATTGCATCTTTCCATTCTGGAACTGATAAAGTTTCTTGCACTGTTCTTGGAATAGGGACATCGGCAATGGAAGTGAGATAGGACCGGTAAGATGGTGATAGACGACCATAGGATAAGAACTGTGAGATGCTGTGAGCTGTAGAAGTGGTGTAATGTCGTTTCCCTTTGCAAATGGCAATAGGGAGATCAAGGTCATCCACAGGAGGGGAAGTGGCAACAGTGAGAGGTATCTCAGTAGGCTCTGGATCTGGAAGCATAGAAGGAACTAGAGCTGGCCGGGACTGCTGAAGACTAGGATCAACCTTCCTGCATCGCCTGTGATAGACTCTCAACCCCGGCTCCCTCTGACCACCCTCACCACTACAACCTTCATTACCCAGTGGAATAGGTAAAGGAACAACCCCACTTCTACCAGCTCCACTTCCACTCTCACTGCTCTCCCCTTGAAGAAAGAAACTCAAAACAGCCCCACTCTCACTGCTCTCCCCCTGAGGAGAAACCCTAGGATAATAGGGTGTCTCCTCAAAGAATGTGACATCCATGGAGACAAACCATTTCCCTGAAACCGGATCATAGCAGCAATAACCCTTTTGAGTTTGTGCATAACCAAGGAAAATGCATTTGGAGGCCTTAGGTTCAAACTTGGAATGATGAGGCCCGAGAAGCTGAACGAAACAGATACAACCAAAGGTTTTAAGGGGAACAATGAACAACTCATTGTCTGGGTATAGAAGGGAAAAGGGGGTTCTCATATCAAGGACCCGGGAAGGAACTCGATTAATGATATAAACTGTTGTGAGAATAGCATCACCCCAAAAGCGAATAGGTACATTGGAGGTAAACATAATGCTTCTAGCCACCTCCAAAATATGCCTATTCTTCCTTTCGGCAACACCGTTCTGCTGTGGTGTATAAGGGCAAGTGCTCTGGTGAATAACAGCATGGCTAAGAAGGTAGGAGGTCAATGGCTGAGCAAAGTATTCCTTTGCATTATCAGATCTAAGGACTTTGATTTTGGTCCCAAACTGAGTGAGAACCATCTGATGGAAGTTTTGGGTCAGAGCAGGAACCTCATCCCGAGAACGCATAAGATAGACCCAAGAAAACCGGGTATGGTCATCAACAAACAATAGAAAATATCTGTACCCACCCATAGAAGAGATATGATATGGCCCCCAAACATCAGTATGCACAATATCAAAAGAGGGCTTACTCCTTTTATTACTTAAAGAATATGAGGTTCTACAATGTTTGGCAAACTCACAACTCTCACACCTCAACTTTGATAACTCAACAGACTCAAATAAAGTAGGAAACAGACTCTTCAAAGACTTAAAAGACAAATGACCTAATTGGTTACGCCAAAGCATAACCGAACTCACAGACTGGGAAACAAAAGACTTCTTATCCACTGACTCCTCCCGACGAGAACTCTCTCCAAGCAGATAGACCCCGTTCGTCTCACGGCCAGTCCCAATCACCTTCCTCGTCTCCAAATCCTGAAAAACACATCGGTCAGGGAAAAAGGTTACTGAACAGTTCATGTGTTTGGTAATACTACTAACTGAAAGCATGTTAGTATCAAGCTTAAGAACATGCAAGACAGAAGATAAAGAGATACTATCCGATAGTTTGATGTCCCCCTTGCCCAAAATGGGAACAAGAGAGCCATCAGCAATGGATACTCTATCTCAGCCAGAGGACAAGTGATAAGAAGTGAACAAAGATGGCAAGCTAGTCATATGGTCGGATGCACCTGAATCTATTACCCAGCAGTGATCAGTATTACCTGGAGCTGAAGCATGGTAAGCTGAGGCTCGAATACCTGAATGTGCAAATGCAGATGTGGCAAGAGCTTATGGTGACTGAGATGGCTGAGTTGAACTCCCAACTTCCTTTTTCCAACTGTATGAGGGCAGCCCGAACAACAGCTAAAGTCTCCAGGGATGTGCCTGATGAGGATGTTGAATCAGTGTTCACTGCCATATGAGCATTACCCTTCTTATTTCTTAGCTTTGCTGGGACCAAGTGAGGATGTAGCTTCCAACAAGTATCTTTTGTGTGCTTGGGTTTCTTGCAATGTTCACATACCAGATCCCGTTTATCTTCCTTCTTTCGGTCCCTTTCTGAGTCACCCCTGGCTTGGGTTTAATAGCTGTCAAGGTTGGAAAAGAGGGCTGAGGCTGCATCATGACTTTCCTCTTGATCTCTTCACTATGCACCACAGAGTATGCTTGAGAAAGGGTCACACTATCTCTTGTCAATATCTGTTGTCGCACAATGTCATATTCTGAATTCAAACCAGCCAGAAACTCAAATACCCTATTCGTCTCGACTTGCTTTCTATGAGTCTGTGCATCTTTGGGACTCTCCCACTCAAGGGTCTCTAGATGGTCAATCTCATGCCACAAGGATTTCAAGGTAGAGAAGTAAACAGAAACTGGCTTCTCTCCTTGTTTAAGGCTATTCACCTCACACTTCAGCTCATAGGCTCTACCAACATTAAGGGGTTGGGAATAGGTTTCTTTCACAACATCCGATATCTCTTTGGCTGTCTTTGCCCACAAGTAATTTCGGCTGATATGTGGCTGCATAGAATTACACAGCCATGCCATAACTAAATAGTTCTCTTGAACCCACTTGGTGTATGTTGGGTCCTCCTTGGAAGGTTCTTTCACATCTCCCAAGAGGTAACCCAATTTTCCCCTTCCTCCAATAGCCATCATGGTTGATTGCGCCCACTCCAAATAATTTGACCCATCAAATCTCATAGTTGTAATCTGAAACCCGGTTTCAGATACACTACCATAACTGTGGTTTCCAAAACTACTTTCTCCCTGACCCTTAAACTCCATCTTTGATCAAGATTCAATGGCTACAAACTGTTAGAGCAATTATACCAGAAAACAAAGTCAAACAAGTAAGTCTGAAATCTGATCCGAAACCAATACAAATTTGATCTGATCTGAAATCTTATCTGAATCGATCTGAAACCAACCCAAATCTGATCTGAAATCAATCGCCTATCACAGTATATGCAAGAAAACAACTCAAATCTGATCTGAAATCAATCGGCATGCACAGTACCAGGCAGCCTATCAATCTGAGATGCTATTTTCTAAAATCACTATTGTGGGGCCCACTGCTACGAGAGCAAAAATAGGGTTTCAACTGTAGGTCTGAAGTAAGTGCTCAGCTACACTCTCCAAGCAGTCCGCACAAGTGGGACTTATCGTAGGGCAATATGAAACCCTAAAAACTAATCACCTTTGAAGAGGGGGTTCGACCCAACAGTCAAACCCTAGAAACAAACTTAAACACAATTCGGCAAGCCAAACCCTAGAACAAACTTGAACACAGTTCAGCCCCTCTTTCTAGATATGTCCAACCTATCTCGATTGGTTGCAGTCTCTGAAACTCAGTAAAAAAAACTTACTTATGTACTTCGGTTTACTGTCTTCTAGGGTTACCTAAACCCTAACCTTCGCTGCCTCTTCCTGATTACCAACTCTCTGCAAGTCGTGGCAAGTCTTCAACTGTTGCGAACCTCTCCTAGTAATCTCCAAGATTCAGCCACCGAAAAACTTCTTCAAAGCTTCCAGCCCTAGCTAGTCCTCATGTGGTCGGTTGGACTAGACACACATAAGAAGCCCTAGATAGGCTCCGATACCAAGTAGAAGATCAAGGCTGTAATCAGTCTTGAATCCTAAAAGGTTTTAGGTTTGCAAAACAGAAGAGAAAGTGAGAGAAATGAGAGAGAATAGAAGAGAAACAAGAGAACACAAGTTGTTGAAAGGAGGGACAGATTCTTACTGATCTGCCGCTGCCACTCTCTTAATATTTATAGGTTATGTTTAGTACATAATGGAAATGACACATATGCCCTTGGTACTTACATAATAAATAACGTAAATAAAAACTGAAATAAATAACAACTGAATTAACAAACTGACACTACTATAACTGAAACAAATAACTACACTGCTGTCCTACAAACACAGTAGGGACCACTGCAGTGGGGCCCACATCAGTGTTCTCTACAAGAAGCATATTTAAATGCAAAACATAAGTTTTATATTAAACAAAACATAATCGACATCAGGCACTATGTAATAATTTTTTAAACCCTTGAATTTATTCTAAGTGGAGGAAGAGGCCATCTTGAAATGATGTAATCATTTTAAAGGCATCATTTCTATCACTTTATGATGATGTAATTATTCAAAAGAATGTCCTTTATAATTTCAAAAAATACTAACAAATATATTCATATATCAATGTTTACAATGTTTAAAAAATTACAATAAATGTATAACAAAATTTCAACATTTCCAGCATATTTCTTATTTTTCAATTTCCATCAGAACTGACATTTTTTTCTATTCAGCCCCACCTTCCTAACACCATATGAAGCTCTCATCACCTTGAAACTATCCTCCCTAGGAATCCATCTGAAAACCAAAGGACACAAGGATCAAGGTAAGAAGGAATCTAATGACATTAAGCAGATGGTGTAATCTCCATGGGGACCTCCTAATTCTTATATTCAAAATGATAAGATTAGCTTTATCTCTTTCACCAAATGAGATGAAGATCACAAGCAATTGCCCTTCTAAATGAGATCATCACCTCCACCTTAGAGGAGGATCACAAACAATGGGAACTTCATCCAAATGCCAATTGTCCACCACACTTAACGATAAAAGATGAACTTCAAGCCTAGAATGGAAAACATTAATACTATCAATCTCTATAAGTGACACCTCTAAAATGGGTAGGAAAGCATTCCCATATGATAACCTTGCACAGTTTCCCACACAAAGACCACCTTACTAGTGGCGCTATATTTGAAATGCCTCTCTCCAAATAGACATCCCATAGGATCCTTCTGCCATTTAGTTTCCTTACGCTAAATCCTCCATTCCTACTCCCGTACTTTCCACAGCCACTTTCCTTACAAAGCATACCTTTTAAAGCCTAATTGGGGGTGGGGTTGGAAAGCTCCTCTAAGAGTGCAAATGCACATCACTCTACCAAAACTCCTATTCATGCCTTTGGATGTCGATATTTCGTCCAGGATTTGTCCCCATCTCGTGGTAAGCTTGACTCTCGTTCCATCCCTTGTATTTTTCTTGGCTATTCCTTGGCCCAAAAGGGATATAAATGTTATGATACCACTTCTCAGTGTACACTCATTTCTATGGATGTATCTTTTGTTGTCTCAATCCTTCTTTCTTGCTTATCTTCAAGGGGAGAATGGTTGTCAGAAAGAGAAGCATGTCCTTGTTCCCTTGGTTCCTGTTTCATCTGATGTTGTTCATGTCCCTCTTGTTGTTACTCGTTGTTCTCCTGTTTGTGTTCATGTCCGACATGTTTACTCTCAGTCCAAGTCTCATTCTCGCCCTCCACATTGTCAATAGGAGCAACATACATCACCAAGTGAAGAGGTACCTAACACTGCATTTCCTGAATCAGCAGAACCTCAAGAGGCAAACCTGAAGAGCAGTGTATATCCTATTGAATCAGGTAACGCTTCCTTGTGTGATCCTACTTGTGATCTTGACCTTCCTATTGCTGTTCGTAAAGGTACCCATTCATGCACACTAAACATTCTATCAGTCACTTCACTACTTGTGCCAACTTGTCTCCTTCCTATAATTCTTTTCTTTCTGCTATTTCTAGTGTTTCTGTTCCCAAATCTATTGCAAAGGCCCTAAATAGTCCCGAGTGGAAGAATGTTATGTTAGAGGAAATTGATGCTCTTAGTAAGAATTGCACATGGGGTTTGGTTGATCTTCCTGAGGATAAGAGACATGTGGGTTCCATGTGGCTATTTATAGTCAAGCATCATGTCAAATGGTTCAGTGGAAATGTATAAGGCAAGGTTGGTGGCTAAGGGTTTCTCCCTAAAAAAAAAACATATGGAGTTGATTACACAGAGACATTTGCTCTAGTTGCCAAAACTAACTCCATCTATGTTCTTCTCTCCCTTGTTGCAATTTTGACTAGCAGTTACATCAATTAGAGGTTAAGAATGTGCCTTCCTAAATGGTGATCTAGAGGAGGAGGCGTATATGGTTCAGCCTCCAAGTTTTTCGTCAAAAGAAATAGAAGGGAAAGTTTGTCGTTGTACAATCTCCCAAAGCCTGGTTTGGTAGGTTTAATGATGTTGTTAAGCGAGTTGGTTTCAAACAATGCCAAAGTAATCATGCCCTTTTGTGAAGAGAGAAGATGATCTAGTTGTTATACTTATACTTATCGTTAATGTTATTACAAGGAATTGGGAGGTTGAGATACAAAAGCTAGAGGGATTTCTAAGTGCCTAGTTTGAAGTGAAAGATCTAGGCCCCCTAAAGTATTTCCTTAGAATGAAGTTGCAAGGTCGGACAAAGGCATCTTCATTTATTAGAGGAAGCACATCCTAGATCTTCTTCATAACACCGGTAAACTTGGAGCCAAACCAGTTGATACTCCAATTGATGTTAATCATAAACTTGGGGAAAAAGGTGGTGAGCCCCTCTCTGATTTGAGACAGTTTCAAAGAGTTGTTAGGTGTTGACTGGCAAGTTTGGTTGATGAGTAAAAGATCTATCACAGGTTATTGTGCCTTTGTTGGAGGTAATTTGGTAACTTGAAAAAGTAAAAAGCAAGCAGTGGTTGATAGATCCAGTGTGGAGGCTAAGTATAGAGCCATGGAACATGGTGTAGCTGAAATGTTATGGTTGAAGAATATGTTAATGGAGTTGGGAATTGAAGTTCACATCCAATGTCGTTATATTGTGATAATAAGGCAATGGTTAATATTGCCCACAATCATGTGATGCATGAGAGGACAAAACATATTGAAGTGGATAAGTATTTCATTCGTAAGAAGATTGAAGATGGTGAAGTCCACATTCCATATGTTAATTCTGCTTATCGGTTGGGTGGTATGTTACTAGTGCCCGACATGTTGATATTTGAACCGACTACCAAGTTGGTAATGATTGATATATACAGCCCAACTTGAGGGGGAGTTTTGTTAGGACTGCTATTAGGCTCTTATTAGACTGTTATTATTATTTTTTTTCTTTGTTAAGTTGTAACCAAGGGTACTATTGTAATTTTCTCATTTCTTTTAACACCCTAATATATAAGTCAATGAGAGAACCACCACTGATACTTTCCAGCATATATTCTTTCTTCTTCTCTGCTGTTTCTCCTTCTCTTCTCCTCTCTTACTTCTAGAAGGCATGGGGAAAGGGAGAATAGGAGGATGTGAACCTTGGAGAAATTGGGCAATTTCACTTTTATATTTTTCTATAGCAGATTGGTAAGGGAAGAAGGTTCTGACTTTCCAAGCTCAAGAATCTGGAGCAGTATTCTTCCATCCAAAACTGTCTTTTATTGTGTGGACAGCAGCCCTAAATATATAAAAAAAAAAAGAATAAAAGATGATAAGACAAATTTTATTAAAAACAAAAAGTAGTATAGGCAATACAATCATCCTCATGGAGCAGCACAAGATGCTACCTCTCATAGTTAAAATATGATTATGAGAGGAATGCAAGAATTTTTTTATAGAAGGAAAGAGGGTTAGATGAAATGAAAGATTGTATCCTAACAAGAGCAATCTATTGGCTGAAAACTGTGGATATCTTTGATGACTTCTCCTTTGATGATTTGTGGAGAAATTGGCTAGTAATAGCCAACACTTCAACAAAGAATGATAGAATTCTGTCAGAATGGGTTCCGCCTTTGGAAAGGGTCAT
Organism: Nelumbo lutea; assembly: GCF_056320005.1. Classification (NCBI taxonomy): domain Eukaryota; kingdom Viridiplantae; phylum Streptophyta; class Magnoliopsida; order Proteales; family Nelumbonaceae; genus Nelumbo; species Nelumbo lutea. The sequence goes on along the minus strand of NC_142684.1, from coordinate 133,811,680 downwards.
TAAGGTGAACTTTGATGGAAGCAGCCAAGGCAATCCAGGGCCTTCAGGTATAGGGGGTGGTATCCTGAGAAATAAGGACAGCAACATAATTTCCCTATTCTCAGAACCGGTGGGAGTGGAGGATTCCACAAGGGCAGAAATACTTGCTGCAGTACAAGGAATTCAGATCGCCAACCAGCTTGGAGTGGAGCATCTCCTAATTGAAGGGAATTCTCAGGTGGTAACCAGGTGGCTCCTAAACTTGGATACCACCATTTGGGGCTACAAAGATCTCATCAAAAAAGTAAAGTGGTTAACCAGCAATATGAGAGTGGAGGTAAAATGGGTTAGTAGGTCTGCTAATTCTTTGGCTGATGCTCTAGCCAAATAGGGGGTATATAGGGAAGATCTTTTTTGTGATTCTATGTAAGTTATTATTAATTCAGAAATTTGTACTTAACTAGCCTGGAGAGGTTGCAACTCGTACCTTTCCATGAGGACTTTGTACTATTTTATTGCTGATTTATAAAATAATTAAAATATGATTACAATTGCAAATTACAACTGAGCTCAATACAATTGATCCTTGTTACTTTACCCCTTGCTTAGCTAAAGCATCCACCATCGCATTAGCCAAACTCCTAACCCAATATATCCTCAAATTCATATTTCTAATGAGCCATTTAAATTTCTTCATCTCATCCCTAAAGAACCAAATTATAACTTCAGTTCCTTTAGCCAAGCGACCACCAATTTTGAGTCCCCTTCAATCTCCACATTTATCATATTCAACTTTTTGCAATATGTACACCTTGCTATCATAGCTGTCAAGGCGATGCCTAGGCGACAAGGCGCCCTTGGAGGCTCGCCTTGCCTAATCGCCAAGCGATTTTCTATAGCATGTTATAAAAAATATTCTTAATTTTTTGAGGTTATAATTATAAAATAGACATTTTTAAACTAAACTATTCATTTTGTGTGTTTATACACTAATTTCTTTTTTTTTTCTTTTTTTATCAGCAAAAAGACTTCTATTAATAACAGAGTTGAACCTCCTTGCTAAATACTGTATTGAACCCTCAAAGACTTCAAAACCTGAACCAATAAGTACGGAAGAACATAAAATGTTGTCCAATCAACATATTTTCTTCTTTTTCTTTACTAATTTTGTGTGTTTATATACTAATCAACACATTTTCTTCCACCTTTTCTTTTATTCTTTTCCTATAACAGAAATAGGGGTTCAGCCCCTATATTTTTTTAATTTTCTTTTCTTTCTTCTTTATCTTCTCATGAATATGTTGGAATATGTTGATTTTCTATACTTCAACATGAAATGTATACTTTTCTTATGAAAATTATGGATATTTATTAAGAAAATATGATTATGGAACCTAGGGAACTACCCTAGGATGCATGTTTTTACTTAAAAAAATCCATCGCCTAGGCGACAAGGTGCCCCCCTGTCGCCTAGCCTCACCTTGGCACCTTGAAAACTATGCTTGCTATGCAGCAATTAATTCGGCCCTAATGGAATCCCCAACTCCTATTGAACCCGGGAATAAAGCAACGACATGTCCTTTGTTCTCATCACCCCTCCTTTTCCAGAGGGACCTGGGTTGCCTTGTCAACTCCCATCAAAGTTCAACTTCACAAAATCTTTAGCAAGAGGATCTATCAAAAAAAAAAATCTTTAGAAAGAGGCTTCCACAATAAGTTTACTCCCTAGCCATCACCTCCCAATTGCTTCATATATCATCAAAGAAAAACTGTGAAAAAGAGTAGAAGGTTCTGATCCAGTGCATCACCCTGACCATTAAACAATCTCTTACTGCTTCTTTGATGTTCTCCTTCTCTAAGGAGATCCTAAGTTCCTAACATTCCTTTCTTCCTAAAAAGCCCCAAATAAAAATATTAACTAGAAAGAATCCGATGAGAATGGGTATAGAAGTGGAGGATCCAGGTTGTGTATTGTGTAGTAGCAATATGGAATTAGCAGCCCATCTATTGCTTACTGTGACTTTTTTTACAGGATATGGAGAAGAATGTTAAATCTGTTTGGAGTGGAGATGTGCATCCCAGGTGACATTAAAAGTTTCATGCACCATTCCAGCAGTAGCTTTCTGGGCTGTTTGGGGGGAAAGAAATGCTACGCTCGTGGTTGGAAAATACTAGATTCAAAGGAAAACCATACAATACTCTTTTTGTAAAGCCATATTTGTGTTTTGATGTATATCAGAGTGGTTTGATGTATACCCCTTGTACAGAATCTCAATGTACAGGGGAACCTTATGCCTTTCATTCTCACTAATAGGTGGTAAGAACTTATCACCTACAATAGGAAAATAACCCTCACTGTCAACAACAAAAACAAGCTACATCCCACATTTCACCAACAAACTCGGCCCAGACCACTTCATTAGGCCTCATTTGTTTACAGCGCAATTTTATCTGTACTGATACAAAAGTATAAGAGTGCAAATGAGTTAAGTTCTAATTTTGGTTTAATTTTGTTACATGTTTTAATTTGTTCTGTTTGTTTGCAGATTAAAGCAAGTAAAATGAAACCTGAAACACAATAATATAAAATTCGAAGCAAAAGTGAACCAAAATTTGCAATTTACTCATTTGCACTCCCTTGCATTTGTACTAGTGCAAATGAAATTGCACTGAAAACAAACAGAGCACTAAGAATATATGTATAAAACTAATAAAATTAAATAAAAGGATTGAAAGCAGCTCCAGATAATCTAGTTTACTGATTTACACCTCTCATTCTCATAACTAGTGAAAATACAATATTCATGTTCCTATACTGTTTGAACCCCTTAAAAGAAAACCATATGTAGCGACGAAAACTCCAACCCTTTAAAATAGAAGCCTGATTTTGTAGATGAGAGCCATCTGTGGCAGAACAAACCAAAAATTTAATGAAGGTCAAAACAGGAAAAAGAAAGTGGAGAAAATACTTGATTATGACTGGAAGGGGAAACCGGTCAAGAAATTCCTTCGCCGAAGCATCATTCTGAACGCCTGTAGATTAATAAATTGATGAATGAAATAAAGTTCAGCCCTTCAATATCCAATAAAGCTAAACAAAGTTCATAGAAATCAATACCGGGATAATACGCAAAATCTGAAGCGGCCTCCATCAACTGAGCTGTATCGTCAACCGCAAATTCCTCCATAGCTTGCTCGGAACAGGAGAGCTTAGTATGTCTGCGTGTCACTGAGAGAACGAGAGAGTATTCTTTTAGCGATGGAGAGAAATTACAGCAGCGGGTGTGGAATTATTGCATGTGCAAGGGACCACCGACTGAGTCAGTTAAATTACTTTGATGATGGGATCAATAGATCTGGAATGGGTGATCAATCCATCGGACGGTTATGGTATTCAATGTTGTTGATTCGTGGCTCGTGTGCGTTATTAGGGATGCCAACGAGTCGAATTCAGTACGGATTTGCCTCTATCCTCATCTGACTGTCCGTCGGTTTCACCCGAACTCCCGACCGACCCGACTAATTATAATGGTACTTTGAAACCCCCACCCCGACCCGCAACTAAACCGTTTTGACCACCGAATTTCGGATCAATGAATCAAATGGTGTAAAACTTGTTGTGTGTTGTGTGAATCCACACCATGTAGGGGTGGAAAATGGGTGGGCTGGTGGGTTGACATCCATAATGACCCTCCAACCCATTCTCCACCCATATCTATTGATGTTAGTGGGTCATAACCCACGCTGACCCACTTCTACAAAAAAACAAAAGAAATTATGAAACATTTAAAGAAATGATAAAATGCAAAGAAAATACAAAAATTACATGAAACATAAAAATTGGATAAATATAATATTGCAAGAAAAAACAACAAAGATTATAATAAAGCAAAAAAATGCAAATAAATAACAAAAATGCAAGAAACCAAATATAAAAAAAATGTAGGAAAATTACAAAAGTGTACAGATTTTTTCGAATTTTTTAATGCAAGAAAACAATATGTAAAATGTAGAAATTTTTTGATAGAAGTTCACATCATTTTTTAATTAATAGGAATTTTCAAAAATAAATTTTGAGAAAATATATCTGATTCCATCTTCTTTACAGGCAATGAATATGTTTTGCGAAACCCATACCTGTCTTCACAGAGGAAGACGATGAACCAAATCTAGCGTGATCTCCTCCTTTATAGGCGGTGGATCTGTTTTGCGAACCTTGATTTGTCTTCACAAAGGAAGACGATCTCTTCCTTTACAAACAGTGGATAGATCTGTTTTCACCTTATCTTCAATAGATGAAGATGATTAACACAAATCTATGTTTGAACCAAATCTAGTGCAAATATGATATCAAACCCAACCTATGCCATGACAAAAAGAGAAGAGAGAGATACTATGCAAACACAACCCCTTGGAAGAAGAAGAAGGAAAGAAACACAAAGAGAGAGAGAGAGAGAGAAAGGATAAAATCACTGGTGGTTTTGATCGTCACCTATTAACAATGCAGTGGAGACTCCACATAGCCTGACCCTTTTCCCTTAAGAGTTTCAATCCTCCCCTCGACCCAATTGACCCTAACCCTTTACAATCCAATGGGTATCTTGACCCCAACCCCACCCTGACCCCAAGGTTCAAATATCATGTTGTATCGTATCAGGCACTTTACGATACACCTATTTACAGGTGTTTCAAGAACCGACATCTATTTAATGCAAAATATAATTAAAAATAGGCTCAAAACCAAATTTTGAAAAAATTTAAAAAATTAAAAATCTGCCATTTTTTAAGTACTGATATGCCCCTGCCGATGCATAGGGGCATGTTGATATATTTTGAACCTTGCTTGACCCTCTTCCCTTGGCCCAAATGGATGACTCGACCCATAATGATCCGCATCTTAAATGGGTGGGTTTATAAGAGGATGGGTCAAATGGGTCGGGGTCAACATTGCCAACCCTAACCACACAACAACAGAAGAATTGTTTTGCATCCGACAAAATGGGCCATGTGAATCATACCACACTCCATAGGCATTCTAACAAGTATGGTGTAGTTCAATCCATATTATGTGTTTTGATTCCATGTATCTTGCATACAACATGTGAGATGATTTACGCTATTGGTGAACAATAAAATGGTTTAATAATAACTATAAAACATTAAAAATCTTAATTTTAAAGCTAATTAATAAAAACTAATGTAATAGAAAATGATAAAAAGTTATATAATTTTAATAAAAAATTAATGCTAATATAAATAATATTAATTGTTTATAAGATAAATAATTAATAAAAAGCAATGTCATATTAATAAAAATTATAAAATTAAAGTCTTGATTTCAAAACTAATTAATAAAAAATAAACATTAAAAATTATATAAATTTTAAAGAATAAAGTAATAGAACATATATAAAAATTAAAAGTCATAATTTTAAAGCTAATAAAGAAAAAAAAAAGTAACAAAAGATTATATAAACTTATGTAAAACTAATTGACTATAATTCAAAACATGTAACAAAAAAGGGTAAATGAGAAGCATAGAATCAACCTTCTATTTTTCACCACCATTGCAAGGTCCAATCCACAAACATATATATATATATATAAGGAAGGTCGTCAGGCAACAGCCCCCCACCCTTCAGACACATGGCATTTTAAAATTTCAATAGATAGAATCTTAGAAGAGGTTAAACTCCCACTCTTAAAAAAGGTCTATCCACTCACAAAAAAAAGTGGCAACTTCACTGTCTTAAAATTCACACATGCAGCATCCTAATCTCTAAAAAGGGGTCACTTCAAATGTTATAGTAGTAATTGAATTTTATTCAAACACAACCATTTCAGAAGTAACGATTAAACAATTAATTTAACTTAAAATATTCAAAATATTAAATGGATAAAATAAAAATAAATGAAATTCATAAAAATAACTAAACAACTAATACAACTAGTATGAGTTTTATTATTTTAGATGAAATAGTTCATTAATTGCAAACTAGATTTAACTTTTTTGGAAGCGTAACCTAATTTACCTTTTAAAAATAAATTTATCAAGTAAAGAGTAAATACCAAAAAGACAACATTTAATCTCTTCAATCATATTAAAAACAACATAAATTAATAGTGATGTTCAAACATAGTAGGTCAGAATAGATTGTTAATTACAAATATGTAAGACCCATGTTAATTTTTCTAATTTAATTTTTTATGTTAAATAGCAAATATCGAATTAAATGATACTATAGTTGCCCCTTAGTATGGGGTCATTCTCTATATAAAGCATGGTAAATCTATTAAATCAAATAAAAATCCTAACTTAAATGTCTAATATAAATAATTTAAAATTTTGAAATAATTCAGATTAATGGTCCCATACTTAATACGGAGGTCATTCATTGTTTTAAAAATAAAAATTGGTCAAAAAATCCTTGTCCGGGTTGAACAGGTCGATAATTCAATTGCTTGCTTTTGGGGGTTGGAACGGACAGTACTATGACCGCTTTTTCATGCCAAATGGTCCAACCTTCCAAATGAATGACAGTTTTAAAACCTTAGTATTAACCATATATCATATATAGTATTTGGATTAAATTTTTATGAATAGTACAAAACCGAAGACAAGTATCCACTTTATTATATAGAAGTTGTCAAAAAATGACAAGATGCATCGAGTATATTTACTAGTGAAATCAAAGCTGTATTGATGGTGAAGGAGTGGCAGTATTGGATGAAAATATGATTTTACTATGAAAGTTTTCTTTTTTGTTGCTTGGTGTTGAGTTGTGTATCCTTATGGTTTCCTTGTTTATGCTCTAGTGTTCCACTGTGGTGTCTTATTTAGATGCTTTGTTCTTGAATAGTGCAAAGAAAGCATAAAAGTGACTCCAAAGAGTGAACATCGAGAAAATTCTACTTTTGTTTTGGGAACAAAGAAAATTGAAAGAAATGACCCTTATGAAATAGCTCAAAATAAGAAGGTTGGCCGACCAGTTCTCCCCAGTCATACCAAAGAGTTAAATGAGATGTTTGACCACAGTGGTCTTATGAACTTGGATATGAGTGGTAGTTAGTTTACATGGAAGAACAACTATACGCATGAACGGTTGGATTGGGTTCTCTGTAACTCAAGATGGAGGTGTGATTTTAATGAATGCAAGCTATTAAACCTCCCTTATTTACCATCGGATAACGCCCCTCTCTTACTTGATACTAAGGCCCGTATGTTTGCTGGTCCAAAACCATTTAGGTTTGAGGCCATGTGGTGTTTCGATCCAAGTTGTGGTGAAATTGTTAAAAATGTATGGGAGATTAATGTGAACGGGTCTATAGCCCACCAATTTATTCAAAAGCATAAAATTATGGTAGGAAGACTAAAGGAGTGGAATCAAAACCACTTTGTCAATATAAATAAAAAGAAAAGTGGTATTATGGAAAAGTTATTGGAGGTGCAGTGCAGGATCAATGAGAAACCAAATGATAGAGCTCTGATTAATCATGAGATCGCCCTCCAAAAAGTGTTAGATAATATCCTCAGAAAGGAAGAAGTGTTTTGGGCCCAAAAATCAAGAATTGAGTGGTTGGGTCTTGAGGATAGAAATAATACTTTCTTCCACACACTGTGGCAACTATCCATAGAAATAAAAATAAAATTTCCAGAATTAAAGATGATAATGTGGATTGGATTATGGATTACAATGACTTAAAATACCACTTTTATAAGAAATATGAAGAAAGATTTAAATCAGAGGGAGTCTAGGAGGAAGATTTCTTTGTTAAGGAAATTGACCAATGTGTTACTGATAATACTATGAATGATGGGCTCATTTTGGAGGTTACTAACGAAGAGATGTACAATACCCTCCTCTCTATAAAGGACATGAAAGCCTTAGGGCCCAATGGGCTTAATGCTCTATTTATCAAGAAATATTGGAAAGAAATTGGGGAATCTATTTGTAGTAAAGTTAAAGCTTTTTTCATTCGGGAAAAATGAATAAATTTCTCAATAGGACTTTTATCAATTTGATTCCTAAAATTGACAGTCATGGGAATGTAAATCATTATAGACCCACAAGATCATATAAAAAATATTAGTTAATAGACTTAAGCCATTTCTGGATTCTATTATTTCCTCGTATCAAAGTGCCTTTGTTCCTAATAGGCTGATTATTGACAATATCCTCATAGCTCACGAAATGATTCATACTATGAGAAAGAAAAAAAGTAAATCGGCTAGAATGAGACTTCATCTAGAAAGTTCTCATCAAATTTGGATTCCATAGGATTTGGGTTGGGTGGGTTGTGGAATGCATTAGATTTGTTTCTTTTTAACTCCTTATCACTGGATTTCCACCCAATCAATCCAAGCTTCCAAAGGGATCAAACAAGGAGATTGAAGGAATGAAAGATCCATCATATGGATGGCCAAACCCTGCAGGAAGGTTGGGCGAAATTTCAAAAATTTCTCTCCCCTCATCTGGGAATTACATTCATTGTTTTAGAAAATCTGCATTTTCAATGATCAATCTTGAACCCTAAATCGAACCAGATCTTAAACCATAAGCAGGAGAGGGATATACGGAGAAATAGTATCTCCCAATGAAGGTATTCACACCCAAAGAAAGACTCTAAATACTGCTCCCACTGAAGATGGCACAGTGAACAATGGAGCAGAATCAACAGTGTTCGTCCAACGAACTGAACCCTTCGCAAGAATTCGCTGGAGGCTGTGAGCACAACTTCATATCAGCCTTTTCTCCAAAGGCTAATATCAAGATCCAATCTTGAGTTTCTGGTTGAAAGAGGAGATCGAATTGGCAGTGATGGCGGCGGCAGCAGGAAGGAGGTGACAGAGAGAAAAATAGTGCAGTGATGCTATGTTCTCTCTTCTGTAACTCTTGCTCTGAAAGTGAGGATGTGATCTTCTAATAGGTTGTCGCCCCCTCCTCCTTTTATAACCTTAAAGGGGTCAGCTCCTAATCCCATTAGGAGTTGCTGATCCAAATCATATTTGGATCTGAATTCCCTTTAAGTGATAAAGATATACCCTTATCTTATTTGCATATTAGATCAGCCCTCTCCTAATCTTATCAGGAGGTTTCCAAATCTGAATTTGTATTCATATTTGGACTCTCTAAGTGGATAGGGTCTTACCCTATCCTATCTGTTGATTTAATCCTAGATCCGCCCCTTTATTTAACTGATAAAATCAACCCAGTTCGAAATGGGTTTTAGGCCCATGGCATCTTAGTGCTCGAACTGCTTCCAAACTGCCGCCCAATTGGGCTTCTTTGTATGGCATGGGACCCAAACATTGATCTACACATCAGTCACATGGGTTCAGCCCAACCTTTGTTACAAGGCCTGACCAAATTCACTAAAAAGACAATGAACCCCTTGAAGCCCATCAAATGGATTCCTAATGAGCCCAACACTTACACTAAGTGGTCCCTGGGCCAAGTCACCTTATAAAAGCCTAGGGACTATGGGCAGATGCAAGATTAGCCCATCAGGTATTATCCTCAATGGTCTTACACTTAACCTCTCAGCCCATAATGATCATGCACTGCCAAACAAGAGAAGACCTCTCCCTCGGCTGCAAGGAACAGTGCTGCACTCTCTGCTCACATGGATTCCGGGAATTAAAACCTTTTGCAAATATTTTGAAACCATACCGTATATAAAATATATTTTGCATTACAAATTTCAATGATTGAAATCGGTTGCCGACAGTCTTCGTTTCCATCAGAGAGAGTGCATCCCCGATCATTACCTTTGTCCGACAAAGGGGCTGATCCTGTCACTATGATCACCCACTCAGATGAATTCTTGGACTGTCCCAACATACCCAGGTTTTGACCCCCACTAAGGATCTCACTGATTGGCATATCAAAGACAGCCCAATCCGACACCTAGTGCAGTATCATAATCGAGTGTAGGGGTCAGGTGTAACTTTCTAGTTTTGCCCACTAATCACCAAGGTCCAGGGCAATACTGGAAATCTGGTCCGGTTCAGGGTTTCAAGTAAACTTACACTACATGTACTTCGGGTCTCATCCTGGCAGCTGAGACAGGCTACCCCAACACTTGGCGGCACACCAGTGTTAGCCTTAGCAGGATAAATTTCCCCAGACTTATCCAACGACTGTGACCATTCTAAACTAACACGAATGTTATTGTCCAGTTTAAGGGCATACACTGTCTAACAGAGATCCTCTATCTCCTTATATTTTTGTGCTATGTGCGGAGGCTCTCATCAGAAAATTAGAGAAAGAAGCTAGAGAAGGGGAAAAACTCATTGGATGTACAATTTCTAGGGGTGGGCCTAAAATTCTTATCCTATAGTTTGTTGATAACTGCATCATTTTTGCTAAGACCTCAACTAATTTCTGTCTAAAAATCAAAGAAATTCTGGATAAGTTTGCTATCACTCATCAAGCCCCAAATTATGCCAAATCGGTAATTAACTTCTCAAGGAGGATTATGTATAGAATTCTTAAAATTACTCCTTATTCAAAAAGCCAAAAAAAAAAATTGAGAGCCCTAGTTTTTGAGGGAAGAGTAATGAAAGGATTATTTAAATTTATTAGAGAAAATATGGAGAAAAGACTAGCTGGGTGGAAAAGAAACTCTACCCTTGTCAACTCAACTGCCTATATGATTCCCCAATATGTCATGAGATCCTTCAAAATCCCCTAACAATGCTATAGATTTGGAAAAGATGCAAAGAAACTTTATATGGTCAAAGGCAAATGACAAAAAACCCCTCCATCCTGTTAATTGGAGGAGGATGTGCATTAAAAATCTCAAATGGGCTAATAGAGCTCTCTTAGGTAACCTTGGATAAAAGATCCTAAATAATTGTGAAAATCTTTGGGTTAAAGTAGTTTCTAGTAAATATTTGAAGAATAATATTTCTCTATGAAGGCTTCCCCGAAAAAGGGTGTTTCATGGGCTTAGAGGGGATCCTTTTCAACCCTTAATCTAATAAAGAGGGGCATGGGGTGGAATGTAGGCAATGGCAAGAAAATTAAATTTTGGTCCGACACTTGGGCAGGAAATGACCCTCTAAGTGATGAAGTTAATCATGATGGTATTGATGACATGGGCTTGATTGTAAGCAATGTAATTGATCAAGATAGAAAAGTACGAAGAGAAGAGAGAGAAGAGATTATTAGATCCCTAGTCCCTAACCGGGTGTGGAATACTATAAAGCCTATCTTAATTCCCTCAAACCACATGGAAGATCAACTTGCTTGGAAACTCACTCCAACAGGCAAATTCTCTTTCAACTCCACCTACACGGAGGAGAGTAAAGCCAATGGGGTTAATGGGGCGACTGATAACCAGTCAAGGAAAATATGGAAGCTTAACCTCCCCCATAAACTGAAGGTTTTCTTGTTCTTAGTTCTTAATGGTAAACTCCCTACAAAAGCAAGCTTATTAGTAGAGGTTTTAATATAGATATTGAATGCTGTCAGTGTGGGGAAGAGGAAAATTTAGATCACTTGTTTATTACTTGCACTTATGCCAAGCAAGTGTGGGAGTTAATGGGAATTATTCGAGAATGGTGGAATCAACTTGTGATGACTCAAAGTGCAGGTCAGGAATATGTGATTAGAGAAATGATTGTTATATTATTTTCGTTCATTTGGAAAAGCCAAAAGTGACAAGCTCTTCAATAGTAAGACTACTAGCCCCCAAATTCTTATTGTGAAAGCTAAAATGAATGAAGAGGAAATCAAATGTTGTGCCATGGTAGAAGAGGGTGTTAAAACTTGTAAAATTTGGTCCCATTTCTTGGGAAAGCCCTAAACAAGGGTCGATCAAAATTAATTTTGACGCTTCATGTAATCAAGATGGTCTCTGTGCTATTGCTTGCATTGCACGGGATCACCAAGGCAAGACTCTCGACCTTAAAGCTTAAGGTATCGGTTTCTCAACTATCAACTATCGGAGGCCTGGGCAGCATGGGAAGCTATCAACATTGAAATCAACTTCAGAGATTGTCTAAGCTTGCTGGAGGGTGATTCAAAGCTTGTCATCGACTAGTTGAAGTTGAAGCAGGTGGTGGACCCCCTGTGGAGAATAAGGAATATTATTGATGACTGCTCGTGTCTGTGTGCATACTTAGATTCGGAGATCTCCTTTCAACACTCATTCAGATAAGCAAATCAGGCTGTGAATTGGTTAGCGCGAAATGTTTACTCTGGTTGTCCTGTTGGTCCTAATTGTATTCCCGGGGAATTAGCTTTAATCTGTCTTTTTGATTGTTTGGCGAGAGCTACCCCCTGGTCCTGTGTAGCTCTGATTTTCTTTCCCTTTCAACCAAAAAAAAAAAAAAAGAAGTGAATATAGGGAAACTAATGTACTTTTGTTTTAGGGGAAATAGAAAAACAAATGAAAACATTTAGAAGGAAAAAAAAAAGGAGTGGAAGTCTATAAGACTTTTGAGGGCGGCCCAAAATACCCTTTTAAACTAGTTGCTTTATAGTCGATAAGAAGGGTATTTTGGTCTTCAACACTAAGATACCCCCTAAACTAATTGCTACATATATTCAAGGAGAAGGGGTATCGAAGCCAATTAGCTATTTATAATTGGTGGGGCCCTGGGGGAATTTATGTAATCCCCAAAAGCAGAACATATTCAATGGGGTCTCAACGGTTATATCAGAATGTGGGCCGACACGGCCCATAGTGGGCCAGCTTTGTGCCATGCTACTATGCGGGTCATGGGTCGTGCAGTCGTGCCATGCTAGGCTGCCAGCCCACAAGCTTCAAAACTCAAGCCCGGCATGGCCCGGCCCCCGGACGGCACGACTATAGGAAAGGATAAAAGGAATTCAATACCAGATTAAAGATAATCCTACAAAGAGATTACCAACAAAGGCTCTACGGGTTTATTTTTGGAAGAAGCAATCAATCAAAACTAGCCTACTAGCTGAAGTGAGGTGACGTAAAAGTGTCACAAGTGTTCTCTTTGCCACGCCATCAAGTATCATCCATTGTGCCTACAGCTGCCATCCGAGCATCCAAGCATGTATCTTGGGTGGGGCAATGCTTATATTTTGTATGGGGGATTGCCAATGGCATTGTTGTAATTATTAGTATGATTTTTCATCATTTTGATGTATTTTTATGTCAATCCCCCAAAAGCTTAACGTAATCTTTGAGGGGAGGTAGGTAGTCGAGTGAATCAAGAGCATGTAAAGGTTAAGCATGAGGTCCCCTCGACACTGAACTGTGTGCTTATGCTTGCCATCTATTAATGCAATACAACTTGTCTTTTGTTTAATTTGTGTGTCATTTTTGTTGCCTTTTCTCATGTTATTACTTATTACTTAGGCTTATTCATCGCATTTGAGTATCGCACGGGGCCCCACGGGGCCCCAATGACTAGCCCCGTAACAGTTGGTATCAGAGTAGGAGTTCCTACAAGCACATTGGACCCTGTCAACTGTCCCTATTTCAGCACAATGAAGAGCAACCATGACATTGCCGATGACACACTACATGGGCTGCACCAAGCCCATGACACTGATGAGGCTCCACTCGACGAACCCACCAAGACACAAGCTCTAAAGGGCTACTCAACCAAAGCTAGCAAGCACGACAAATTAATCGACCAGCTAGCTAGCATGGACGTGCTCATCCTACGTTGTGAGGCAACAGTAGGTGAGACTCGAGATCAGGTTGATGAACTCCATCTCAACATGGAGAATGTAGAGAATGTTGTGGTGGAGCTGGAAAGCCGCTTCAACGGAGCGCACCGAGATGTCCACAACACCTTGCAACAGTCACAAGCTAGCTCCTCCTAAAGAAGCCTTCAAGGCATGATGGACAATTTCCAAGCTCAATTGAATGAGATGAGGGCTGAGCTGACAATCATGAAAAGAGCCATAGCTAATTCCACCAGCTCTTCATCTGCTCCATCCACCCACATCAAGGTGCGCCAACCAACTCCATACTCAGGTGCTCGGGAGCTTGAAAATTTCTTGTGGCAACTTAATCAGTACTTCTCTGCGACTGGCATCCACAATGACCAAACTCAGCCACGCATGACCGCATTGTATTTAAATGATATTGCAATGTTATGGTGGCGTAGATGTTGCCAGGACATTGAACTTGGCACTCGGACCCTCAACACTTGGGCCAATTTCAAGAGAGAGATCAAGCGACAGTTCTACTTCGAAAATGTTGAGTACTTGGCACGAAGAAAGCTGAAGAACTTGAAGCACCAAGACTCATTGCACGACTATGTCCAAGAGTTCTTAGCCCTGACCCTTGAGATCTTTGGCATGTCCGACAAGAACCTCTTGTCAACTTCATGGATGGTCTCAAACCATGGGTGAGGCTCGAACTACAATGGCGTGGGGTGAAGGACTTAGCAATAGCCATGGTAGTGGTTGAGCAACTAGTCGATTTAAGGAAGTCAGAGGAAGAAGACCAAAAGCCATCCAGCCCACGTACCATGAGTTTGAGTGGGGGAGATAAAAAATCAACCTCTACACAGGAGAAACCAGCGCCCGCTGACAAACCTAACGATTACCAACAAGGGAAGAAGCCACAAGGAGCCCAAAGCTATCAGGGCCACCGGTACACTAGGAGACCCACTACTCCTTTGGCTCCTTGTTACATTTATAATGGAAAGCATTGGACGAGTGATTGTCCAACACAAATGAAAATCAATGCCCTCATCGCCAAACTTAGTGACAATGAAGAGAGTGATGAAGAGAAACCCATAGCGGTGCCAAGAGTAGGTGCCCTTCAACTCATCAATGCCATGGTTAAGAAAGAGGCCACATCCAAGCGATCCACCAAATCCCATAAAGGGTTGAAATATGTAGACATCACCCTCGGCGGGAGGCCAACCCAAGCCTTGGTGGACACTAGGGCCACCCACAACTTCATCTAGCATTGTAGAGGCAAAGCAACTCGGCTTGACCAGCACCAAACAAATAGGGTGAATCACGGCTGTCAACTATGGTGCCAAAGCAATAGAAGGCAAGGCTCGTGGAGTAGAGCTCCAAGTTAGACAAGGGAAATGACCCATCAATATATCTGTGGTACCTTTGGATGATTTTCAGGTTGTTCTTAGACTGAAGTTCTTCACGTAGGCGGAAGCAACATCAACAGCTTACTTATCTTGGATGAGCACTCCCCTTGCATGATTCCCGTAACATCAGCCTTGTAGATACATGGGAAGTAGCTTTCAGCCTTACAGTTGTACTAAGAACAAGCAACCATGAAGCCAGTGTCGTGTCAACAAGGAAGACCCCCTCTCAATCATCTTACATCAGCACATTAACGGGTTGGGAAGTTGTCACCAAGAAGAAGTCTCCCCCAAAGCCGTTCCAGCACTAGCGCCACGTCAACATTAACATCAGCATCAACACCAACGTCAGCACCACAAGCCGACTGGAGAGAAGACTCCTGGAAGACCCAAGGCCATCTCCAGCCACAACTACTTCCACTATCACCATTGTCGGGAAGAGCGAATACCACCTAAACCATTTAGGTGTCCTTTCCACCACCACATTGATCCAACCAATCCTCATAGGAACCTTGTGAGGAACAACCCTTAGGGGACAAATCATCATGGGGGCCAATCTTCGAAAAATCCAAACCATCATTTTGACCTAGCCCTGGCCAAAGACTTTCCTACCACCAAATCAAAACATCCAAAATCCTATCTTGAAACAGCCAGGCAAGGACTTAATGTAGGAACTATTCATAGGTTTTCCCACCATCAAGAACACCCTAAAGCCTTCCACCCAACCTTATGCTTGGGCTTTGGAAGAGACAAAGTTCGTGGAGCAATGAAAGAAACCCTTCTTCATCAATAGTAGATCCGAGCCACAAGCAGAAGCCCATATTCGAGGACGAAAACTAAATTGAGTGGGGAAAACTATCACAAGTGTTCTCTTCGCTGTGCCATCAAGTGCCATCCATTGTGCCTACAACCATCATCTGAGCGTCCAAGCATGTATCTTGGGTGGGGCAATACTTGTATTTTGTATGGAGGGATTGCACATGGCATTGTTGTAATTACCTAGTATGATTTTTCATCTTTTTTATATATTTTTATGTCAATCCCCCAAAAGCTTAACTAATCTTTGAGAGGAGGAGGTAAGTAGTCCAATAAACCAAGAGCATGTAAAGGTTAAGCATGAAATTCCCTGATACTAAACTATATTTCTGATTTTGCTTGTTGCTAAGACTTATTTATCACAAAAGGGCGAGTAGGGTGAAGAGCATTATTATTGGCAGCTGTTGTGGTCTGAGTTCTATTATGGTTTGGTCGTCCGTCGTGCCTTGGCATCATCTGAGTCGGTGCTAAATTGGTTAGTAGGACACTGATGGCGGTCAGGATGAGAAGACAAACGACACCAACCTATGGATGATGAAGCTTTGGCGGCTCAATACCCTCCATAAGGTTGTGCACCAGCGTTTCTATCAGCTATTAAAATCCTTTCCTCCATTTTCTCAACTTGTTTACGCTGCCAAATTTATCCAAACCAACGCTATATTTTGCAGAGAAAAAACCCAAGCTATCTTAAGCTTGATAGAGAAAGGCCACTTCACCCCGACGTCCAACGTGTACTCTAAGCTCTTAGTAGAATGCAGTTCCTCCAAGTCTCTCAAACAAGGAATGCAAATTCACGCCCACATAATCAAATCTGGGTTTTCGGAAGACACCGCACTTCGCAATCATTTGATCAATTTATATTCAAAACGTCAGATTTTTTGTTTCGCTCGCAACCTGATTGACGAAATTCCTGAACCGGATTTGGTTTCTTGGTCTGCTCTTATATCTGGGTATGCCCAGAATGGGTTCGGCAAAGAAGCGTTGTCAGCTTTCATTGAGATGCACTCATCGGGTGTTAAGTGCAATGAATTCACATTTCCGAGTGTTCTCAAAGCATGCTCGATCACAAAGGATTTGAAGGGAGGGAAGCAGATTCATGGGGTTGTGGTTGTCACTGGCTACGAGTCCGATGTATTTGTTGCCAATACTTTGGTTGTAATGTATGCCAAATGCGGAGAGCTCGAGGATTATAAGAGACTGTTTGATGAGATTCCTGAGCGGAATGTCATTTCTTGGAATGCCTTGTTTTCTGGTTATGTACAGAATGGTTGCTATGGAGAAGCAGTTGATCAATTTAAGGAAATGGTTGCAGAAGGAACTAAACCTAATGAGTTTAGTTTGTCAAGTATCTTGAATGCGTGCACAGGATCAGAGGATTATAGTCAAGGAAAGAGAGTTCATGGGTATTTAGTAAAGCTTGGGTATGATTCGGATCTATACTCAAACAATGCACTTGTGGACATGTATTCGAAACTAGGAGATTTTGAGGCTTCTATGGCAATTTTTCAGAATATTGCTCTGCCAGATATTGTTTCTTGGAATGCTGCTATTGCTGGTTGTGTTCTTCATGGATATCATGATTGGGCGTTGGAATTACTGGGACAGATGAAAGATGCAGGGACTTTTCCAAATAAGTTCACTTTGTCAAGCATTCTTAAAGCCTGTGCTGGAATTGGAATGAAAGAATTGGGCAAGCAAGTACACTCTAATTTGATCAAAATGGATACTGAGTCTGATACATTTGTGAGTGTTGGCCTCATCGATATGTATTCAAAGTGCACTCTAGTGCATGACGCCAGGATGGTGTTTGATTTGATGCCAGAGCATGATGTAATCTCATGGAATGCTATTATATCAGGGTATTCACAGAATGGGGAGGACAAAGAAGCTATCTCTCTCTTTATAGATATGCTAAAAGAAGGATTTGGCTTCAACCGGACCACTTTATCTGTTATCCTCAAATCCACTGCTGTCTTGCAAGCCAGTGAAGTGGTTAAACAAGTCCATGCACTTGCTATGAAAGCAGGATTTGAATATGATAATTATGTTGTGAACAGCCTTATTGATTCTTATGGAAAATGTAGCCACATAGAAGATGCAACAAGAATTTTCGAGGAATGCCCTTTTGGAGATGTAGCCTCTTTCACATCTATGATCACAGCTTATTCTCAATATGGGCAAGGTGAGGAAGCCCTGAAGTTGTTTCTGAAGATGCTGGATATGGGGCTTAGGCTTGATGGTTTTGTGTGCAGTAGCCTCCTCAATGCTTGTGCAAATCTCTCTGCATATGAACAAGGGAAACAAATACATGTCCACATCTTGAAGTCTGGATTTATATCAGATGTATTTGCAGGAAATGCACTTGTTAACATGTACGCTAAGTGTGGAAGCGTAGATGATGCTGACCGTGCTTTCTTGGAGATACCAGAGAGGGGGATAGTCTCATGGTCTGCGATGATTGGGGGACTTGCTCAACATGGGCAGGGGAAAGAGGCATTAAGTTTGTTCCATCAGATGCTTGAGGAGGGTGTATTCCCAAACCATATAACTCTAGTTAGTGTTCTTTGTGCCTGTAATCATGCAGGCCTCATTGCTGAAGCCAAACAGTATTTTGAATCAATGGATAAGCAATTTGGCATTGAACCCATGCAAGAACATTATGCTTGCATGGTAGATCTCCTTGGTCGTGCAGGGAGACTAGATGAGGCAGTTGAGCTTGTAAACAAGATGCCCTTTGAAGCCAATGCCTCTGTATGGGGTGCTCTTCTTGGTGCTTCTAGGATCCATGGGAACCTTGAACTTGGTAGGCATGCTGCTGAAATGCTCTTTACTCTTGAACCAGAGAAATCAGGAACCCATGTTCTTCTTGCAAACATGTATGCATCAGTGGGCATGTGGGAAAATGTTGCAAAGGTGAGAAGGCTGATGAAGGATAGCAAAGTGAAAAAGGAGCCTGGGATGAGTTGGATTGAGGTGAAAGACAAAGTACATGCTTTTATTGTTGGGGATAGAAGTCATTCCAGAACTGCAGAAATATATGCAAAACTTGATGAATTAAGTGAACTGATGTGTAAAGCTGGATATGTGCCTATGATAGAGATTGACCTTCATGATGTAGACCGAAGTGAGAAGGAGCGGTTACTCTTCCACCACAGTGAGAAGCTTGCAGTGGCTTTTGGGCTGATTGCTACTCCAGAGGGGGCTCCCATTAGGGTGAAGAAGAACCTTCGTGTATGTGTGGATTGCCATACTGCATTCAAGTTCATTTGTAAGATTGTTTCAAGAGAGATCATTGTCAGAGACATTAATCGATTCCACCACTTCAGAGACGGATCATGTTCTTGTGGGGATTATTGGTGATGCTATAGCAGAACATTTGCTTTTGTTACACCTAAAATACAAAACCTCAAAATACGCTTCATTGCAAAAGAGTGGGATCCACACAAGTGTAATGGCTTGAAATGCTTTATGGTATTCTTTTTTTTTTTTTTTTTTAATTAGAGTTAGTAAACTAAGTTAGATTTGATTTTTGATTAAAGGATATAAATTAACTTTTTCATTTCTATATGGAAACAAGACATTTTTAGATCTATAAATTAGAAAAATGGTTTTAATTTTAATTAGGAAACAACATGGTATTCTCCTTCCTTTTAAAGTAGAATGCATTTTTGGTCATCCATGAATCTGGTGAGGACTATAAATTCCAAATATTTCACACTTACCAGATGGCTATCACCTGGGTTAGTTGTAAGGGTTTTGTGGTTAACATGATTCTCTAAACATAGGGCTTCTTGTTTTCAAGGTTAGATGATATAATATCTCTCCTCCTTTTAGGGAGTGAGGTGTACAATGGGAATGGTGATATGTATGCATTCAAATTCTGTAAAATTACTAGTCATTGACCCTTTGAGTGCTGCCAATGGCTTCTAACATTTTTCATGGAAATGGCTTTTTTCTTAACATATTACTGTACTAGTAAGTGGGCATGTGTTTTTCACATGGCAATTTTTGATGATGATAAATAATATGTTTCTAATATATATATATATATATATGTATATATTATATTTTGTGCCTATAAAAAATATTCTTATTTGTCACATTTGTTTTTGTTTAACATGATGAATATACAATATTAGAGATGTGCCCAAATATTTTGTACAAAAAATTGTATTTTTTATACTTTTGTGTGTTTTATCTTTTTTTTTTAATTTTTTTATTTAATTATGCCATCAAGGGTTGACACATTTGACCCAAAAGGTTGAATTGTTGACTCACCACTAAAGAGGAAAACAACTCCATTTTGGGTTGGTTTTGAATTTGTATTTTATTTCTATCATCAATAAAAATACTTCTTCTTTGTCACACTTATTTTTCTTTAATATGGTTAATTAATATAGGATTCAATGAAAGAATGAGAGTTAATACCCTATATATAAGACTTAATGAGAGGGAATTGAAAGAGGAGAAATGTAGTTGTTCAAGTTACATTTTGTGCTGTTACAATTACAGAGGGACCAAATTCAAATATAGGGGTATTCTGGTCAAGAATAGGATTCAATGAATGTTAATGGGAGTTAAAACCTTAAATATAAGACTTAATGAGAGGGATTTGAATGAGGAGAAAAGAGGTTATTCAAACTACATTTTTGTCCATACAATTAGAGGGACTAAATTCAAAAATTAGGGGTATTTTAGCCAAACAAAAGTTCCACATTCCCATTCACACTTTTAATAGTATAGATATAGACGTATTATAGTTAGAGTGTAGAACTTAGCTTGTATTCAACTTTGAAGCACCATTGCTAGTTTTGCTAGTTCTAGATTCTGATGGAAAAGCAAGAAAACAGAAAACAGAAAACTAGTCATTGTATTTGTACTGCTTATTACAGAAAAGTGGGGAGTTCAAGGACCTTCCTAACCAAACAGTTCAATTGTATAACTATCAACACAATGTTGGTAGAACTGGACTTTTATGTGCTGACCATTATTCTAGAATCTAGATTTGGTTGTAAAGCATTATGAAAAAAAATTAGTCACAAAATATCTAGATTTGGTTAAAGCTCAGAGAAAACAACAATTTAATATTTGCACATTGGGGAAATTGATTGAGTTGCTCAAATAGGAATACAAAACCTGGTCAAGAAAAAAATGCAGACAAGAGAAAAACAGATGACAATCTTGTCATGCAATTCATAAAAAATGCCAACAAGAAATGGAAATAAAAAGTAAAACAATAAATTGAATCCTGCCCACTGCAAAGAATGTTGAAGTGTTTTTAAATCTTGCAAAGTTTCATTGTTCTTTCAGTTTCATGCATTCTGGACATAAAGTAAAGAATTGGGGAATGCATTATCATTCTAATAAAGGAGAATTCCTACTCTGTTCATCTGTTGAGGATAAATTCAAAATTTTTGAACTAAAAAAAAGTAATCTAGGATAGAAGAGAGAGAATCAATCCTTTAAAGAAGTTCACTTCTTGAAATGCCCTCTCATAAAAGCCATGCTCTAGAGAAATAATTTATCTAGGAACCCAGTGGAATGAGGGGTTTCATGATCTCTTAATTGATTGAATAATGATATGCTATATTCTTTGTCATACCATTCAATTGCACGTTTGGTTCTTTACAAATCATTTTCCTTACTAAAAGTAGTCTACTTTGCAAGTATATTTTACTTCATGGTCACTTTCTTGTTCAGTAAAAGGTATGAGGCTGTATCTGTTGAGATTAGTTGAAAACAACCCTCTTGTAGTCTAAAACAGCTTGAGATTAGATACAAAACCAGAAAAATAACAAGAGAAGCTTAAGAAGTCGAGAGAGGAAAGGAGCTGGTGGCAATGAGAGAGTTAGAGAAGAGATGTTCGAACTTAACCTCCCTCTAACACTCTAAATCATTTTATTAACTTAATCTTTGAAATATTATAGAGGGGCCCTTGGATGGGCAAGAAATTACAAAACAAAGTATATAAGAGTATGGGCCCAGAATAAGGCCCATTACAGAGGAAAAACATAAACATAACATAAAATGACAGCCTATGGGCCATTCGGCTCATCTCCGCTACACTCCCCCTCAAGCTGAGCATAGATGTTAATCATGCCCAGCTTGCTAGTGTCATGCTGAAGCCTTGCCTTGGGAATGCCCTTAGTGAGAAAATCTGTCAATTGTCCTTCAGAAGTGATGAATGGAAGACACACTTCACCCGAAGAGACTCTTTCTCGAATAAAGTGTCTATCAACCTCAATATGCTTAGTCCTATCATGTTGTACTAGGTTGTGGGCAATGTTGATGGCTGCCTGATTATCACAGTACAACATCATTGGCTTGTCATGATCAATCCCAAGTTCTTCCATCAATGACCTTAGCCACAACAATTCAGACTCCATGAGCCATGGTCCTATATTCTGCTTCTACTAAGGATCAGGCTACAACTGATTGTTTCTTGCTCCTCAAAGTGACAACATTGCCAGCCACCAGACTGCAATACCTTGAAGTAGATCTTCTATCATCAATATTGCCAGCCCAGTCAACATCAGTATAGGCTTCAAGCTTCAGATGACCATGCTTAGTAAATAGAATTCCCTTTCCTGGAGAGCTTTTTAGATAACACAAAATTCGTTCGGCAGCTGCCATATGAGTATCCCTGGGAGCATGCATGAACTGACTAATATAACTAACAACATATGCAATATATGGCCGAGTCATGCACAAGTATAGGAGTTTCCCAAGAAGTCTCTAAGAGACCCCTTTGTCTTCCAACAATGTTCCATCTGAAGTTGAAAGTTTGTGATTCATATCAATGGGAGTTGCAGCTGGTCTAGCACCCATCTTTCTAGTTTCAGACAACAAATAAATGACATATTTCCTTTGGAAAATAAGAATCACATCCTCGGATCTAGCAACTTCTATGACAAGGAAGTATCTCAACTCCCCCAGATCCTTAATCTCAAATTCTGTACGGAAGAACGACTTAAAGGCTGAAATGCTTGAGGCATCATCACCAGTCACTATAATGTCATCAACATACACAATGAGATACACTGCTAGAGATCCACTTTTCTTCACAAAGAGAGTATGATCTAACTGTGTCTAAACATAGCCGAATTTAACAAGTGTAGCTCTAAATTTCTCAAACCAGGCTCTAAGAGACTGTTTGAGGCCATAAAGTGATTCATTCAACTTGCATACCTTTCCTTGCATATCTTTCCCATACATTCCTAGAGGGAGAGAGACATATAGACTTTCTCATGTAAATCACCATTCAGAAATGTATTCTTTACATCTAACTGATAAAGAGGCCAATCAAAGTGAGTTTTCAGAGATAGGAGAACCCTCATAGATGTCATCTTGGCAACCGGGGCTAAGTTCTCCAGGTAGTCAATCCCATATGTCTGTGTGTAACCTTTCGCAACCAGTCGGGCCTTGTACCTCTCAATAGTCCCATCAGCCCGGTATTTAATGGTAAAGACCTACTTGCATCTAACAGGATCCTTCCCTTCAAGCAAATCCACCACTTCTCATGTATCATTTTTGTGTAGAGCATCCATTTTAGACTTCATGGCATCTCTCCATTCTGGAACCCCAAGAGCTTCTGATACAGACCTAGGAATAGGGTTAGAAGCAATTGAAGAGAGGTAAGCAAAGTATTAAGGAGAAGTAGATCATAAGAAAGGTGTTTGGAAATGCAGTGTGCAATGCACTTCCGCTTTCCTTTCCTAACAGCAATGGGGACATCAAGATTTGGGATTGATAGTTCCAAGGGGACTGGAGCATAACCTGTTATCTCATCTGTGATTGGGAGTGTATGAGCCTCATCTGTTGTAAGGGAAACAACTTGTTCATTTCTGGATCTTTGCCTTTGGTACACTTTTGGATTATGGGTAGGACGAGGAGGTAAAGAAATAGAAGCACCAGGATAGGATGAATGAAGTGGCTGATCCTCTTTTGGTTCATTTGGTGAGGATACATGCTTGTCAAGAGAGTCAACTGGGATAGGAAGATGAAGAGCGAATACTTGTGACAAACACTCCCCTGTTGACAATGTCCTTTCTGAGGGGAACCATAAAAAGGTGAAAGCTCATCAAATGTAACATCCATAGAGACATGCCGAGTACCAGTCTTAGGATCAAAACAACAATAACCCTTTTGTGTGGGGGAATAACCAAGGAAAATGCACTTGTGGGCTTTTGGTTCAAACTTATATCTTTGGGCAATTGGAATGCGAACATAACAAGTACAACCAAACACACGAAGATGAATTGGAAAAAAATCCCTGTCTGGATGAAGATGACTGAAAGGGGATTTAAACCCTAAAATCCTGAATGGCATACGGTTTATAAGATAGGTAGCAATAAGAATAACATCACCCCAAAATCTTGTAGGAACATGTGAGGCAAACAAAACGATTCTTGCAACTTCAACAATATGTCTATTTTTCTTTTCAGCAACTTCATTTTGTTCAGGGGTTCTAACACAAGAGTTTTGGTGAATAACCCCCATGTCAGAGAGATACAAGGATAAACTATTTTCAAAGTACTCTTTTGCATTGTCAGATCTGAAAACTTTAAATTTAGTATCAAATTGGGTTAAAATAATCTCATGAAATTGCCTCACAAGTCTTGGAACTTCATTACGGGATTTCATTAGGTATATCCAAGTGAATCTAGAAAAATCATCAATAAACACGATGAAATATCTATAGCCCCCCATAGAAGATAAGTGGTAAGGCCCCCACACATCAGAGTACACAATATAGAAAGGAAAAGAAGATCTTTTATTTCTCACAGGGTAATTGTTTTTACAATGCTTTGACAACTGACATGACTCGCAATTGAGACTGGACACACTGACTCCCTTAAACAATTCGGGAAGTAAATGACTCAAAGCAGAAAAAGGTAAATGACCAAAACGACAATGACTCAACAAAATTCGACTAACAGACTCTGAAGAAGTAGAACCAAAGGCAGCATTCTTGGTATAATCAAGGCATTGGCTAGGAGTGTCGAGCAAGTATATTCCATTCGCTTCATGGCCACTCCCAATCACCTTCCGAGATTCCAGATCCTGAAACACAGTGAGAAGGAAAAATGCTACACAACAATTAAATGACTTGGTCAAGCTACTTACAAATAATAAATTTGTATTCAATTTAGGTACATGAAGAGTGGAAGATAAGAGTAAGGAGTCTGTAGGCTTGACAGTTCCCTTGCTAGAAATAGGGGCAAGAGAACCATCAGCTAAGGTGATTTTGTCACGACTAGGAAGCAAATCATATGAAACAAACAAAGTGGAAAGGTTGGTCATGTGATCAAAAGCACCTGAGTCTATGATCCAAGGGGTCTTGGAATTACTTGAGGTGGATGCATGGTTAGTAGAAGATCTTTTACCTGAGTGAGAAAATACGGTGGTGGCTGAATTTCCAAAAGGATTGGATGATGAAGTTACACCTTCAAGCTGACTTATCATCTTTCCAAACTTCTCATATTCAGCTTTCATGGCTGCCAATTGTGTACTGGAAAACTCAACCTCTGTATTTGTACTTGTGGTTGCATGTGCACTTCCTGTCTTTCTACTATCATTCTTCTTCTAGAATCGGATAGGGACAAGACTGTGATGCAATTTTCAGTACTTGTCCTTGGTGTGTTTCGGCTTCTTGCAATATTCACACACCACCTCCTTCTTTCCTGTGCCACTGGGAGCTTCTATAACCCATTTGGGTTTAATTCCCATATTTGCAAAATGATCATTGATGCTGACTCCTTGAACCTGCACTTGCCTCCTACTCTCTTCATTACTGACCAAAGCATATGCTTGAGACAATGAAACATCTTCCTTGGAAAAAATGTTCCGCTTTGTGATGTCATATTCAGAATTCAGCCCTGTCAAAAACTCAAAGACCTTGTTCCTTTCAACTAATTTCTTTTATGTTTCAGCACCATTAGGGGTATCCCATGTCATAGCCTCTATCAAATCAATCTCTTGCCATAGAGATTTCAGGGTTGAGAAGTATGCTGCAAGTGACTTCTCCCTCTGCCTTAGATTCTTCACATCACTCATCAGTTTGTAGGCTCTGGCAACATTCAACTTCTGGGAGTAAGTTTCAGCAACATTATCCCAGATTTCCTTAGCCGAGTTCATCCAAAGATAATGCTGACTAATCTGTGGCTGTATTGAATTCACAAGCCACCCAATCACTGTGTAGTTTTCTTGCATCCATCTCTCATAATATGGATCATCCTCTGGAGGAGCTTTCTTGCTCCTAGAAATAAAACCCCATTTCCCTCTACTACAAATATGGATTTTCACTGATTGCGACCATGCCAAGTAGTTGGTCCCATCAAGTTTAACTGTAGTTACAGCCAACATAGAATCAACTGGGGTGCCCAAAGTCTGTCCATATTCAGCAGCATTCTTACTTTCAAGGTTCAAGAAATCCATCATGCAAAGGCTCCAATTAGGATTTTAATAAGTTTTCCAAGGTACTAGGGTTCTTGATGAACTTAGTTTGAGCTGAATCGACAATAACAACTAGGTCACAGAATCAGTTCAGTCTTGATAACTGTGACAATATAGCTCGGTGGCAGCTCTTTCTAGAGTAAGAAATACTATTTCAGCCTTCAAGGAGCAACCAGTAGACCCCCAAACACAAAGTATTCTAGGTCCCCAACAATCGTTGTCCCAAAGAGAGAGAGAAAAAAGTCCACAGTCCTTAAGAGACATTTTGTCAAACACTCTGTATGCAGTAGTTAACAACCTACGTTTAACTAGTAGAAACCACTTCAATAGTGTTTTGTATAGGTCCAAGAAAAAGGCTGGGCTGAAATTGAGACTAGTACCACTTAGTCCAAATCAGTTTCAGCAGCTTGGCAGTCCAATAACAACCGAATTGCTCTCCAAATTAACCCAGAAATTTTTGAGTTGAATCAGTCTAGCAACAATAAGGCATAATGGAGGAGGGTTTTGAATGCTTTAATAGCCCTCCCAAGCAACGAAAATAACCCAGCAAAAAACTGAGAAAACTTACAGTAAGAAAATCTCTGATTTGAACTTCAAACCAGGCCGAACACCTTGCTTTCTAAGGTAACTTCGACACCTTTTCCTCTGATTTCAAATCAGGCTGAACACCTTGCTCTCTGATTCTTTCTAGTCACCGAACCATTCTCCAAGTGTGTAGAAACTTGGGCACCCTCCAATGACCTCCAAGAACAAGGCGAATGACTTTAAGCTTTCAGCCCTAGAACCTCCTCATGCAGTTGGTTGAACTAGAACCACATGAGGGTCACACCAAGCCCTGGCCTGCTCTGATACCAAGTTGAAAACAACCTTCTTGTAGTCTAAAACAACTTGAGATTATATACAAAACCAAAAAAAGAACAAGAGAAGCTTAAGAAGTTGAGAGAGGAAAGGAGCTGGTGGCAATGAGAGAGTTAGAGAAGAGATGTTCGAACTTAACCTCCCTCTAACAGTCTAAATCATTTTATTAACTTAATCTTTGAAATATTACAGAGGGGCCCTTGGATGGGCAAGAAATTACAAAACAGAGTATATAAGAGTATGGGCCCAAAATAAGACCTATTACAGAGGAAAAACATAAACATAACATAAAATGACAGCCTATGGGCCATTCGGCCCATCTTCTCTACAAGATTGAATTAGTGTGAATCACAGTATTACTTCTTTTGGATCTTAGCTATTAACCTGCTGTTTCAGCAATTGTGTTAGGTGGGAGTCATTGAAAGTTCATGATACAGATGAATGTGAGACTGCACTAGAAGCATTAGGTCAAATTGGTTTATGTAACTATGCAGTTGAATGCTGTAGTATAAGGAAGTCTCCAGTTGAAAAAAATTTCCTCTTGAAATAGCAAGCATATTTATTTTCAATCTTTATCTTCTTGATTGCGAATGTGCCAGGGTTATAGTTTCAGAATTTCTTAATTTCTCTAGTATGTTAAGTCATTGGATTACATGATTACATGAGCTAGCTTGCAAATGTAATGGAAGTATTCACCTCTTCTTCGACACAATTCAAAAATTCAATTGATAGATTTTACTTTCTAGATTAAACCACTTGTGGTGCTTGATGGAAATACTGGTATTAGGCCAATAACAATATGACATTTTAGCTCCATTCTTTACATTTAACTTTACAGAAGGTGGATGGTTATTCAGTTATTGTTCCATGCCCATAAAATGATGCGGCTTTCTTTTGATGGTTGAAACTTATTGTTGAATGGTTTGTTTTTTGGATAATGAAGTAAAATTGTTCACACTGTTCAAAAACTCAATTGGACTTACTTTTTAGATTAAGTCATTTCTGACACTCGATGGGAATATTGGTATAATGGTATTAGCCTATTCAAGTTTTTTAACATCCACTTATCTGTCATCCATTTTTCACATTTAACGTTACAATAGAAGGTAATTGGTTACTGTTCCATGTTCATAAAAAGTGGCTCTCTTTTGATAGTTGAAGAGAACCTTCTCTAAAGTACTCAACTATTTAGTGATGGTCATTTGCAAATGATGGTGATTTCATGCATAAGATTTTCTTTTTTGAAGAGGCATGATTAATTCTTAACCCACCATGTAAAGTACTAGATCTTGATATCTTCAATAAATTTGCACTCATCAGTCCACACTTCTAATATGTGCAAGTGATAGTGGCATAGCAGGAAAACTTGTCATCATTGTGAAAGATGTTGAACATTAGTCTGAACTCCTATTTGTGTTTATAATATCACAGGAAGAAAGGTTCAAGAAAAAAGAAAGAAAGAAAGAAAATACATAAAAAAGAACATTAGTCCTACAATAATTCAATTCATGGGCCCATCATTTAACAATGGATATAATACTGAATAGAATGGAATGGAGGAACATAATTCATGTAGCTAACCCCATATAATTGGGACAAGTCTTAGTTGAGTTGAGTTTGACTCCAACAGCTTGTTGCTACAAGAGAGAGGAGAAAAACCAAACCCTAAATATAGTTAGATCCCTTCACCTTGAATCCAAAATTTGAACCTCATCTGGAGGTTCAATGTCATATTATATGGATGACATACTAGTGCTACTTCTAGTATGGAAAATATGATGATGATGTTTCATCACCCAATGTTGGTTCCCAGCTTTCTAGAGGGGTAGACTGGATACAGTCCCAACCTTTGGCATTTTTTTTTTTGCACAAAGTGGCTGGTCTCAGACTTGAACTTGTGATTCTAAGAGTCTGACTTGGCAGGATGAAGAATATGGACTTGTGAACATGTCCATGGGCTATTAAAATACTCCATATTTAAATGCTATAAAAAGTTTTTAAATGCTTACTTTTGTTACTTAATAGCATTTTTTAGGAAAAATGAAATTCAATGTGTACATCAAGGCTGAGTTCATTTGTAGTGCAAATCTCATTTGCACTGGTGTAAATGCATGGGTGTGCAAATAGACTGAATGTAAATTCCGGTTTACTTTTCTTCAGATTTGATTTTGTCTTATTTGTTTGTATCATTGTGAGAGGTAAAAAGAAAGATAGTGATGTGGTCTCCACCTTATATGAAAGAGAATGGATGGATGTAGGTGAAAGTTTTTTTGTTTTGAAGTAGGAAGCAAGTTGATGTGGTCCTAGTGCAAAAGAAGCAAAAAGTATACATTTTGTATCAGATAGGAGTGTAAATCATAGTGACAAATAAATGGGTGCAAATTTTGGATCTCATTAGATAAGTATATTTGACATCTAATAAGAAGTTTCCTCCTTGTCCTCGGTGCATGCACGAAGCTCTTAGGCGAGATCCTCATCTTGCTTTAGAGAGCACGGAAGCACAGCCTGTTGCCATTACTGCTGAGAGATGTCCCTTTGGAGCCTGTTGCAGGAAGCTGTTGCCATTACGATGGGAAATTTAAGTAAAATAGATTTAACAGGGATTTACAGTAGAAATAAGACGTCCCTTTGGCTCAGTTTGGAAGGAGTACAAATACAAATATGCACAGTGCAAATACATACAAAATACAAGCACTCTACATATTTGCATTTGTATTCCTTCCAAACTAAGCCTTTGGAGCAAAAAGAAATTTGTTTTTCCTTCATATTGGATCCACCTTGTTATCATTTCGTTTCCCAGGTCTTCAGGTCTGAGTTTTGCCTACCCTTTTCGGTGCATATCTTTTAGAGTTCTAATCCTCTAGTGGCATTTTATGCACCATTCTGGAGTTGCCACACCAAAAGCTGCGGATGTTTAAGCAATCAAATTAACCCATTCAATGTGCTTAATCGTCCTTGGATTTGTAGGTTATGGCAATCCATTGCTCACGTTTGTCGACATTCTTGTAATGTTCAAGTATATGCTGCTCTCTTTCAAGAAACAAATATACATTTGTTACACCTAAGGTTCAAAGTATCGATACGTATTGGCCCGTATTGACCAATACATACTGTGCCGATGGCTTCCCGACTTAATGATGGAAGGAGATTAAGATTAATGGTTAGAAGATACTAATGGGGGTGATCATGGGTTGGGCCTGGGTGGGGCTTAGCACATTAAGGGCTTTAGCCCAGGCTTGGGCCTGTTCTAGACCTACTTTTGTGTATAAAATATTGAATATATAACATTTCCAGCTATATGTCATATAGCGCAAAATTTATTTTTATATATTTATATAAATATATAATAAGAAAAATTATAGTCTGAGCCGGTTCAACATTTAAAATTAGGCTCCAGGTTGGTTTAAAAACCAACAAAACTCTGACAGCCGATTCTATGTTTTAAATTATAAAAAACCTCGCCATGTCACCAGGGGGTTATGTGGGTGTTGCCAACATGGGACTCTTAAACCATGTTGAACACATCAAAAAGCCTATACCGAAGTGCCCTTAATACCAAGTTATTTGAAAAAAAAAGGTTCTCAATTTCTTGCCCACTCCTTTTGTCTTTTGATCTCCCTCCCACTCTCACTTTCATAGTCGTCTATCTCTTTTCTCAATGGCTGTATGATAAACAAAAATGGTTTTTGGTTTCTATATCTACGCCCTCTTTGTCAATCTTTGTGTGTGTGTGTGTGTGTATGAAAAAAAAAAAGAACAAGAGAGGGAGCTGGAGAGAAACTGAGAGAGAAAAATAGAGATTTAAGGAGAAGAAGAGATCGATTGAGATAGAGAATGAGGGAGGAGAGATTAACTAAGAAATAGAATGAGAGAGAAGGAGAGATTAACCGAGAAACAGAATGAGAGAGATTGAGGGGGAATTGTAGATTGATAGAGAGTGTAAAACCTATTTTTCAAATCACACAATCGTTGAGCAGAGAGGGAGATTAGAAGATAGAGGGAGTGGGAGAGAAACTGAAAACCCTTTTTTTACTTTCAAATAACCTAACATTAAAGGCAATTTTAGTATAGGCTTTTTATTGTGTCCAACATGGATTAAGAGTCTCATGTTGACAACAACAACATAAGCCTCCAATGATATGGTAGGGTTTTTTTATAATTTGAAATGTATAGTCGATTGTCAAGGTTTTGTTGATTTCTGAACCAACTTGCAACATCGTTTTAAATGTTAAGTCGGCTCAGAATATAATTTTCTCAATAAAATATCATATATAATATGTATTATAGGTCTCATTTTGTAATATTTGTATATATAAGATATATGTGTGTATGACGGGCTAGGCCGGGCTGGGCATGAAGTTAGGACTAATGTTTTGCGATTGTGGTCTTTGACCCTGTATTTATAGGAGAAATTCAATGCAAAAGTGTTACATGTCCTAATTCGTTTTATACGACCAGTCTAAGGCTGAGGTCCATATCTCAATATCTAGGACCTTCAAGTTGAGGTTGATTTTAGCAAAACCTAATGACCAATATGTCAAAACCTCTATTTAACTTATTTTTATTTTTCCTATTTTTGTATAAGAGGAATTTGCAATTGGGCTAGGGGTGGATTTTGCCGAGCTGAGCCAAGTTGAATATTTAGCTATTTGAGCCTGACTCGCCAATAAAAGTATGAGGCTTGAACTTGATTCGAGCTAAAGACTTGAGCTCGAGTTTGGCTTGAGTCAAAAGCTAGCAAGCTAAAGCTTGTCTCGGCTTGAGCTTGACTATGAGCCAAATGTTTTATAAAAATAAAAATTATAATTATACATATATTTTTTTTATTTGACATATAAACAATTAAGAATTATAAAAACTAGTTATTATTATTATATAACATTTTTATTATATATATAATTTTCTATATGTATAATATATTGTATATGTAAAAGTTTAATTAAGCTCACGAGCCTCACAAGACGAGCATTATTAAGCTTGAGCTTGGCTCAAAGCTCGAACCAAACCAAATTGATCTTTTCATGAATCAAACTCAAATACCTTGTGAAAAAAGCTCGGCTCATGTCCACCACTAGATGGGTCGGAAGAGAACCTAGTTTTCTCAACCCAATTGTAGGCTTTATATTTTTATTTTTTTGATTTTTTGATATAGAGGAATCTGGGATGGGGAAGAACATTAGTCCTATGGCCATACCACAGTGACCTTGCATATAACCCCACACTTCCTAACCATTCGACCATGGGTCACTGTTGCTCATCAGCAATATAGAGTTGTCCAAGGCACCTCAACTTTTGGACCATCTCGACTATATCGCCATACCTCCTATAATAAGTTGGCTCGGGTTGACCACCACATTAACCTTAACCCAATTTTGGAACCAACCCAACCATAATTTTTAGCATGGTTTTCAAAACCAGACCGGATGGATGGTTGGACCAAAAAAACCAGAAACCAGTCAGGTGACTGGTTCTGTTTTTCCTCAAAACTAGATTTTTGCCAAAAAAATGTTGATTTGGTAAGCAAATCGCTGATCCAGGCGGTTGAATCATTCAATGGTTTTGACTGTTTTTTATTTTTTTTTTAATTTTTTCATCAGAACAGATCGACCGTTTGATCCAGGAACCAGACCCCTGACCGATTCATTGTCCGAATCGGCTTTAAAAACCTTGATTGTTAGTTTAGCTTAAATCATTTCAACGTAAGGATCCCTTGTCTCTGCGTTTGGTTTGGCTTAAAATAAGCGCTTCTAGCACTTATTGCATTTTAAAAGCCAAAAGCACCCCTAAATATTGCTTGGCTTAAAATAAGCGCTTCTAATACTTATTACGTATTAGAAACCAAACGCACCCTTCCAAATATCGCTTGGTGAAAAAGTGCTAAACGGGTTTTGTTTTTTCCACGAAAAAGCCCATTTGAAAAGGAAGTTGTTACATGGCTTTTGGCTTTTTGCGTTTTTAAGAAGCGTTTCTCATTTTTTCATCCCGATTTTGCCCATTTAAACATTTTTAAAAACCTAAAATGCCCCCGTATACAACAATTCTCACCTCTCACTTTTTCCTCTCCTCACTTCTCATCAATTGCAGCGGCGAAGGCTACAACCAAGTTCCATTTCTGGCTTTTTTTTTTTTTTTTCCTTTTTTGTTAAAAAGTTAAATGAATATTGATTCTCACCACTCCATATTTTTTTTTCTTTTATTGTTGTTTGTTTTGAATCAAATGCCTCCAATAGTGGGTTTTGCGATGAAGATTTTTTGGGTGCAAAGTTTTTGCTCTTATTCATCTATAACCATCGAAGATTCTTGGGGAGATCAAGTGGTTGAGAACAATAAGTCAACTATTTAACCACATTGCGTTGTTTCTGATAAACCTCAATGAGTACCTGAGAACCCATCAAAGATACCCACCTTGTTGGTGGGTTTTGTTACTATGAGTGTTTTGTACTTAGGAAAACGAGGTTAAGTTATATTTTATAGCATAGAAATACAATGCTAGTATATTAAACCAAGGCAATACAAAATTATAGTCTTATTTTTTATGTTAAATATAGTTTTATATTGTCTTTAATACCACCATCTATAAAAAAGAATTAAAATATATCGAGTTAATGTACTTTGGGGTCAATTACACCGTGTGGAGATTGTGTGAAAACGCTTTTCACCCATTATGAACCAGGCAATGTTTACAAATAAGTGTTTGCTTTTATTAGAAAAATACCCCAAACAAGCACCTTCCCAAACACAGCTTTCATGTTTGGTTGGAACCAACCAGCCCTACTTTTTTAGGTTGGCTTAAATCGCTCAATATAAGGATTTCTAGTGAGATCGGCTTCAGTGCTCACATTGTTCGCCAGCCTTTTATGCCATGCATTGAGAATATCTCCATGCTTGTATATATTTTTTTTCTTTCATGGGAAGATATTCTCAATGCAAGGCTGCAATCGACTTTGTGAACGGTGTGAGCACAAGCAGTACTAAAGCCGATTTCTCTTTCTCCACTATAAGAAGGATATGTACGCATGCTTGCCTCATCTTAATTAAGCTCTTTTGCCATACTCTAATAAAGTTAAACGATAACTCATTTAAACTTCCCCTAAGGCTTTTGACAAATACTTAAACGGCCCCCTTAATGTCTCGAGTAAGTTATAAATACTTAAACAGCCCTTAATTCAGACCCCTGACCGGTTTGATCACCAATTCATTTTAAAAAACCATGCATTTACCTATGTTCTTTTATTTTTCATGGAAATAAAGCAATAACCATTTTGGCCGTAAAAATCCATTATTAAAAGAGGCATTTTTATCCTATTCAAGTGTAGGAAATGGATATCATTTAAAAATAAACCTTCCCTGTCCCCCACATAAATCTAAAAACAGAACATATGATTCTTGGTCAATGAGAATCAAAATCCCATTGACCAACTCTCCCCCTCTCAAAATCCAGAAAAAGAACGCCCCCTAAAAATTTTAAAATTTCCAAAAAAAAAAAAAACAAAATGAACCAGGTAGTTGAATCAATAACCCATGAACTGAAGCGAAAACCTGGTTCATCAAATCTGATTTTCAGAACATTGATTTTACCTTCTTTATATATTCTTTTATCCTCAATTAATGATCAATTAATATCCTCGAATTTCCTTTTCCCTAAAACAATACAGAAGTAGGAGTGGCAATTGGTTTGAATTGGATTGATTCATCCTTAGGCTGCGTCTGGTTACAGTGCAAATCTTGATCAGATCTAAAATTCGTAACTGATTCACTTATGCTTTTGTTTATTGGTCTTTATGATTTGCTTCCCTACATAATAATACAAAATTTGTACTTAATATTTCTCTTTTTGCATTCAGTATTGTTACAAATTTTGCATCCCAAAGACATGCAAAATTTGCACCTTCCTTCCTGTTCCTAAGTGGATACCATGTTTTTATAAAAATAGCAGTAGGGATCACATCATCTTACATCCTACCTTTATTTTTCAAGACAAGATCAAATCTGAAGCAAAAATTTACACCTGGCTTTTTCTTTCACTCCCATGCATTTACAGCAATGCAACAACCAAATGCAGCTTTAATGTCTACTTCCTCATCATCATCAAGCACCAAAATCCATGTACTCCTTCCTACTCATCAAATCCAATTATACACCCTTCAATCCTCAAATCCCTCTACTCAAACAAACAAATCTGAATGCAAGCTTCACTTTGAAGAAGCCTGAAAATGAAATTGATAGGTTGAGTCTCGTTCTTTGGGTACTACCTTTTTTTTTTTTTCAGTTATGGATTTTAAAAACGATTTTCATTTGCTGAGCAATTTTCTATCAGTTATTTTTGCTCGATCTCCCATTTGAGGCTTCTTCCATCCAATATAATGTTTCAGCGCTCTGAATTCACCAAATATAATTAATTAACAGACCGTTGTTTTGAGTCTTTTGACTGATTAAAACCACCGACATTCTTCGATCCAGAGAAGAGTCAAAGCAGAGTAAAAATCTAACAAAATCACAACGACTACTTGAAATAGAATGAGAAAGATCGAGAATTAGAATCTTATTTCACTTCCTGCTGTCGAACAATCGACGTGGGCCTTACATTTATTCTCTCTTTTTCATGTATTTAATTTAAGCTAAAATAGTAACAAACAGCAAACTAAAAATAGAAGTTCCTTTGGTATTAAATAAATATATATATATTTACAAGTGCAAGCTTTCTCCGGCTCCGGCTCTTGCCGGGAAGAGGGACTCGACGTAGGCGTAGTCGATCATCTTCACCATCCGACAAACCCCAAGAAACTGCAACAAACAAAAACCACAATTCTGTAATTCATTCATTCTATTTTTCACTTCGTTTTTGTGTTCACGATTCGACAATCTAGAGTGCGGATATAAGCATTTGCTCTCTGTTTAACATCAATTTACAAGAATTTCTTGAGCATCCAATACGTTAAGAATTTTACATGATTTTCACAAAACTAACGTACCCAATGCTCGTTAATTGGCTTAAGTTGAATTCTAAATTCATGGTGTATTTCTGCACAAACAGGGAAAATCAACAAGATCACATCTTTACAAGATTCTATTCCTGTAAGATTCTCAATCTATAATTGAATCACAAAACCCGGAATCATGAACCAAAACCCAGTGAGAATAATGTCAATTTAACACAGAAAGGAAAAGAAAAGAAAATAGCAACAGGGGTGGTACCTGAGAGATCGAACAACTATGTGATGGGAGAGAGCATGGAAGAAGAAATTGGCTCCGTGAAGGAAGAGGACAACTCCGGTACACCCCAACAAGAACAACTCCAACATCATTATCTGAACTTGGAGTAAACCCTAGAAACAGAGACCAACAAGCAAAGCCGAGAGAGAAATAGCGAGGGTCGATAGATTCCTGAAACGGCTCCCGCTCCACCCGTGTGCCGGCCCTTCTTATAGAGAGAAGGCGCGCGGCGGGGGTGTAACGCACACGTCATCGCTCATATCCAATTTACTTCCCAACGTCCCAGGATATGCTGCTAAGTAATTGGCGGCATCTCTTGCTGCATCCGCAATAAGAATACACATTGAGAGTGTAAATGCTGATTAAGCAGTGTTACTGCTTACGTGGCAATTTTAAGACGATGGATCTTGAACTTTAATCATTTTATAGTAAGATTATAATTGCCACGTGTAAGGAGAAGAAAAACTGAATGTAATTGCCGCGTGATCTCTTATGCTGACTGCTGAGCTTGAAGCCATTGAACGAGATGAAACCAGCCCCCCACAACGTCCCACAGCCCCGCTGTGTATTAAGACTCCCATTCAACGTCTGAAAAGGGAGCGGCAGCACAGTGGTTCGTAGGAAGATCAAATCAGCCTCCCACAAGATTGTCCCTATAACTTTCCACAGTCAATCCCTGCCGTATATTGGAAATATTTGCTATGATGATTTCATCATTTCTGTTATTATCATCAGGAGGAGACGTTCTAAGGAGGCTGTATTTAGTTGGGTGGGGCTGATTTGAACTGGTTTCTAGCAGTGAACTGTGTAGTGGATTTTCTAAGGAGGCTGTATTTAGTTGTAATGCAAACATATATCTATATATATATATATATATTATATTTACCCTCTTTTTTTGGTTCATGAATGCAAATATGGTTCAAAATTTAAACCGCTTTTTGTATTCATCTTGTTTGTTTGAAATCGGTTCTAAGTGAGGGCCCATCATTAAATTCTCAAACTACCTTATACTCCAATGCCTTAACTTTGATTAAAAAGTTGATTATTAAAAAAATACACAATTATATAAAAAAATAGGTATAATAATACTTTCAGAATACAAAAATGTTAGAAAATGACTTTTTGATCCGATAATCATTACTTTTTTACATGTCAAAAAATATTCACATAAATTATAGTATATAAATACCCTGATTCGATGTTTGTATTGCAAACAAACAGAACCCAAAGGAATTGGGATTAGTCCAACATTTTAATTGTATAATTAGCTATAGAACCAATGATAATATTTGGGGTTCACAGTGAGGTCGCATAAAATATATGACTGATGTGGAATGTTATTATTGGTTTCACGGTCTATTAAATAGCACGGTCTATTAAATAGCTAGTGTTGAGTGAAACCTATTTCACCACTTTGAAGAAGTTATTAAAATTAGCAAGTTCAAAAGAGTATAAGAGATTTTTGATGTGTCACTATAGGGTCCTATGCACAGTGTTTTGTGGCTAGCAATGCAGACTCAAAACTAGTTTCATGAACTAATGAATTAAAGTGTGCTTGGGCTTTTCCGATTTTTCACCAAATATAATTTCTTTGAGGTTGACTTCGGTCAGTGCAAGCCCGTGCTCACACCCTGTGAACAGCATCTTGCAGCTTTACATTTAGAATATCTTCTTATGAAATAAAACACATAAAGCAGGCCATATCGGGCCGGCATGGCATGGCCTGTTGGCGGCCCGCGGGCCGCCACGGGCTGTATTGTCCTCTCCAGTGGAAATTTTGGGGGTTGGCTTGACATGGCCCATGGCCCAGGCCCAAGCGGGCTCGTGCTGGCACGTGGGCCTGGGTTGGGCTAGGCTACAAGCTGTGTCATGGGCTTGGACTGTGTCGAGCTAGGCCATAAGGCGGGCCTTGGGCCTAGGCCGAACCGGCCTGCATTGTTTTTATTTTTATTTTTATTTTTAAATTTTGATTTATTTTCTAATTAAAATTGTAAAACTAAAATATTTTTCCTATGAACATTGGGAATTAGGAACTATTTAAAAAATTAAGAAATGAGAAATTTAAGTTATTTAGTATATAAATGAAAAAAAAAATACTTAACTAAATTGAAATAAGAATGATGGAATAACAAATTGGAAGAAAAATAGGAATTTTATTTCATTTAAATTTGAATGGTACAAGTTAGTGAATTACAAATACAATGATTGGATCATTGCATACTTGGATGAATGAAATATAAAAATGGAATAAATTAATAAAATATAAAAAATACAATATGGTTACAAATTGAAAATACAAAATTACATTGTTAAAAAATTTAAAAAATATCACATAAATTAAATAAAATTTTAAAATTTTATAATAATTTGAAAAAATGAAAAATTCTATAAGTAGTCAAATTCATGAATCATCATTCATGACTTTCATCATCTGCTTTGGGTGAAATGTCTGGTGTTGTATCATGCCCTCCCTTGTCGTGTAATATATCTTCTACATCTAGTCAGTCCTTGAAGCAGATGCACATCTCTATGCTCTCATTGTTCATGTAATTTCTTTGTGATCCAGCAACCTGGTACCTACACTAAAACAAGACTCTGATGAAACTATAGACACCGGAGGGGTTAGTAGATCAAGTGCCATGGCAGCGAGAATCAGATAATTTTTTGAGTGTTCATTCCACCAGGCTAAAATATCAAAACTATTTGATGCTTCACCTAAATTAGAAAAATTTACTTGCAAATAAAAATTAAGTTCGGTAAATGAATTTGTTGTAGAATTAGTAGATTTTTGCCTTCTACTTATTAAATAAAAAAACTTTTCTTTTCTACTATTGGGCTCAAAGTTAGAAGGAGAAGAAGAAGAATTTCCTACAACTTCAGATTCATACAAACTGTACATTTCAAATAATAAATTATTAATTTCTTCTTTTTTTATTTCCTATATCAATATTCATATTTTCATAATATGTTTCAAGTAAAATATCTAAACCATCTTTCTAATCCTAGGGTCTAATATTGTTCTCCCAATATTTTTTTAAATTTATTTTCCATAATTTCAACAATACATTGAAATTGTGGATTATTTCTATATTTGGAAAAAATCACTAATTACCATTGATTGATACGGTAAATTACAATTAGTTGGATAATAAATTTTAGATAATTCATTTGTTGCATTATAAAAATGTTTTAAAAAATCTCTTATACAGATTGTCATTTCCTAGTCTTCCTCAAATATCATATCATTAGGCATTTTTAAATTATAAAAATCAGAAAAAATTTGTTTATGAGATATACAACTTTCTAACATAGCATAGGTAGAATTCCACTTATGCTTTACATCTAATATAAAATGTTTATATTTTAAACCATAATTTTGGCATAAATGCTTAAATTCTTGTTTTCTTGCCCCTAAACTTTTTATATATATAATACAATTTCTAATTTTTGAAATATGATTTGAAATAATATTCGAGGCACATTGAATACATAAATTTAAGATGTGACATGCACATCTAATATGAAATAATTTACCATTTAAGCATGGTTTTAATTGAGATTTTAAAATATTTATTGCACAATCATTATTGCTAGCATTATCAAAACTAATCTATAAGCATGCAAAGTATTTAAAATACTTGCAGCAATAGCCGGGTCACTATGTGGCCATTCAAGCCTAGTAAAACTTAAATTCTTTTATTCAAAAGCCAAATTTCATCAATGAAATGGCCGGTAACACAAATATAACTAATATTAAATTTGGAGGTTCAAACATCCGAAGTAATTGCAACTTAGAATTAAGATTTACTAACAAAGAAATTAAATTTTGTTTATATGAATAAAAAATTTGTAAATCATCAGTTCTTATAGTATTCCTAGAAACTTTTTTATATTGTGGGTTTACAGAACTATGCAAGCATTTTTCTAGCTTTGGATTTTTAGCTAACATAAATGGTTGTTCTGCATGTATAATATACTTAGCAAGTTCTTGTCTCATTTTTTTTTTTGTGAATATCTAAAAGTACCAAAAATAGTCCATCTCCCAATCTGTGTTTGGGTTGTTTCTCTCCCTTCATCTTTCTCTCGCTCATGTGTGAGAGATGTCTGCTCAAATGTCCCGTACCACCCTTGCTACAATAATTAAAGTCTTTCCTACATGTTTGACAAACGATTCTTTTCCCCTTCCTCTCAATATCCTCTACTTTGAAAACTTTCCAAATCGGGTTACTCAGCTTAGAAGCCCTCATTTTCCCCCTAGTATCACTACTACCGGGGGTGAAAGTTCCACTTCCATCAATATCAAATGCATCGGCATCAATGCTAACATTAATACTATCGTGATTTGATTGAATGCCATCCATGGTGAACATGTTGGAGAATCGGTTTTGAGAAGGGCTGACCATTTTTTTTAATTCTAAAAGGATAAAAATTAATCTAATTCGACTTACCCAGAGTACCGATTCAAAATCCCAACTTGATTTCAATGGTTGAAGCATTTCAATGTCCAAGCCTCCCAAACTGAGATACTTGAGTTGGTTGAGTATGCTTTTTTCTTGTTGAAAGTCGAAACTTTGATGAAGTTGAGACTTGAGAATTGGAGAATGCAAAATCAGACAATCAGATAATCAGAATTTCTCAGATTGTAGATAATTGAGAATGTATGAGTATGAGAGAGAGAGAATTAAGAGAATTGTTGAATTGGTGTGATGAGAATAGTGGAGGATATGGCTATTTATAGGAATTGAACATAATTTAATTGCCCAAACTACCCAAGAAACTATATGTTATTTAGTTGTTGGGAGGGGTATTTTGGTCATTGTAAAGTTTCTTATAACTTTACCCAAAATGCCCCCCTAAATTAGTTGTTATATACCTGTTGGGGGGCATTTATGTCATTTTTTCAACCCCACATAAGCAAAATACATAAATACCCCCCTAATGTGGATGTTTATAGCTATTGGGGCGGGCCGAGTGCGGCTCGTTACTAGTCTAGTAGGCCGTGCTACGGGCTGGGCCGTGCCGGCACACAGGCCACGAGCGGCATGGCACGTACTGTCGTGCCGTATCAGCCCATGGGCCTCAAACCCCGGCCTAGCACGACACAGACCTCCGTGCCGGGCATGGCACGTCCCGTTAACCATTGTGCCGTGTCGGGCTGAGTCGGGCCGCCCGACTCGATTTACACCTCTAAATGGGACACTCAACCAAATCTCAAGCCCTCCCCTTAACAACAACCTGACCCGATTTACACCTCTAAATAGGGCACTCAACCAAAGCTCAAGCCCTCCCCTTAACAAGTCCTTGACTCCCTTACTAAATAGGCCAAGGATCAAAATTTCCCGGCAGGTATCACCGTATCAGGCATATCAGGCGTATCCTATCGTATTGGCCCCACCCTAATATATCAAATAATAAGCATATTAATATTTTTAATATAACCAGGGGTAGGCCCTATCCCGTGTAAAATTTTGAAAAAAAGTTAAAAAAAGAAATATAAAACATGCTTGTAAAACTCCGGTATGCACATGGGTGATGTATTTGGTTGTATTAATATTTTTAACCTTGCAATAAGTTATAATTTATATTTATATTGCTTATAAAAGTGTAAATGAGTAATTTTATTAAATAGAATTTGCCCTTTCTTCTCTATTAGAGGCAAATTAGTATTTTGATTAGGGGTGGATTCGAGCCAAGTTGAGCCGAATAACTAGTTATTCGAACTTGGCTCGCCAAGGTAGTACAAGGTTCAAGCTCGAGTTTAAGCTTGATTTGAGTTAGAACCTTAAGATCGAGCTCAAATCGAGTAAAAAGCTCGCAAGCTCGAATTCGACTTGAGAA
Organism: Nelumbo lutea; assembly: GCF_056320005.1. Taxonomy (NCBI): domain Eukaryota; kingdom Viridiplantae; phylum Streptophyta; class Magnoliopsida; order Proteales; family Nelumbonaceae; genus Nelumbo; species Nelumbo lutea. Next base: position 133,769,472 of record NC_142684.1, on the reverse strand, counting down.
AATGTTTTATAAAAATAAAAAAGTTATATATAAAAATATATTTTATTTGATATTTAAAAATTAAGAATTATAATAATTAGTTATTATTATATATAAAAATAAAAATATTATATATAATATTTTTATTATATATATTATTTTCTATAATTTTATATTATTATTATTATTATTATTATTATTATTATTATTATTATTATTACCTCATGAGCCAAGTTTTATTAGGTTTGAGCTTGACTTGATTAATAAACGAGCCTATAAATTGGTCTCAAACTTGAATTGAAATTCAATTGAAACTAAGATGAACCAAACTTTTCATGAACCGAACTCGAATAACTCATAAAAAACTCTCTCATAGCCACCCGTAATTTTAATAAAACACTTTCAATGTTTAATAGTTATCATTCATTATCATTAAAATCAATATTTAGATTTAATTTTTATAACTTAAACCAAAGACAAATGTCCACTTTATATAATATTAAATATATAAATAGATGTAATTCATCCTCCTATTAGTGTATCTAACAAAATCACTGTACACGTGTTTTGTAAGATAAGAACCAATTAGTGCATGTTTTGTAAGATAATAAACTTTGTACACGTGTTTGGTACATGTCATCATATGATATAACCGGATCTTAGTTCTTAGAACTTGAATTGAATTTGAGACGGTGAAGGTGAAAGTTCATGGTTAAGTTAAAACTAGCGGAGTTACCCGTGTTAAGCATGGACTTCTATATTTGTATTTGTTTCGTTTTACTTGGTGTTAATTCATACCTTCACCATTAGTTGAGCAATTAAATTTAATGTAAGAGATTTTGGGAGATATTAATTGTATTTGGTTGATGTAGTTATATATAACATTATAGATAGATAGAGAGATAGAGATAGAGGGAGAAAGAGAGATTTTAATTTGTTAGATAAGAGTAGTTTGAATTTTGTTTTCTGAGTTTATAGATGTACTGATTATTCGAATATTGATTTCCTTTCATTTTTTTTCATAAAAAAAATGATTTCCCTTTATTAGTTTTTCCTTCATCTTTGATTGGCTGTGTACCTGAGTAAGATGGAATTTAAAATTATTACTATATTAATTTAGGCAGAATACTAAATTATGAAGTTATTGAATATACATGATGCTGAAAATGCATGTGTGTTGGATCTAAAGAGTGATGGATACTTTGTACTTGCAATTAAACATTAGTGTTAGCGTGACATAATTTAGACATATTAAGAAGATAGTTGTCATTTTGAAATTTACCTAATGGTTGTGTCGATATTTTATTATTGACAATTTGCACAGGTAAAAATTCTACTTGATTCAATTGCTTTTCTTTTGTAATTTTTGCAAGTCTTGTACCAAAATCCAAAGATATGGTATCTGATTTTTTAATTGATTTTTGTTTTTGTTGTATTAATGTTTTGAATTCAGCAAGGCTTGTATATTTTGCTAATGACATTTCTTGGGTCGATGAAATAGCAGTTTTTTGTTGTTTGAATTTTTTAATTTCTTCTTCATTTTGATCAAACCTACGGTAATAATTTTATTTTTAGTTTTATGTAAAAATCTAATCTAAATTTTATATAGATATAAGTCTGCACTTAGATATATATGAATATTGGCGGATAAAAGTTCTAGAATGTATGGATTTATCTCTTCAATTTTTTCGTTTCGTAGAGCAAGGATTGCCCTCTTAATTATATTTATTTTATTTTTATATTTTTGTATTATTGTTTTCGTTATTTTCTCATAGAGCACCACTTGTTTATTTTATTTTTCTTATTTTTGATTATTTTATTTTATTTTTATCTTTTATATTTCCTTACGAAGACGCTGGAGAAAATAGCCAACAATAGACTCCCAATGGCGATTTTTGACCACCCGTAACTCTAGTCTCACATCTCGTGCTCAGCACGGATTATTAGAAAAAAACAACACCATTTACAATGCTCCTCATGTGAGAATGGTCACTTTGAACCAGTCATACCCATAACATAACAACAGCCGCAGTTAAATTCAGTTTCAATCGTGCCTATAACAGTTTTACCTAGTTGGGCCCCGGGATCAACTGAGAAAAATAAATGCACAAGCAAATAAAGAAGAAGATGAGAACACAAAGGAGCCTTTGATGAAAGAAAGCGAAGAGAAGAGAAAACTAGAGAGTTGACCAGAGGCTTCATTGATGGGGCTGGATACATCAACAGCTCCAACCTTCACCTTCGCTGGTTATTGAAACAGAGGAAGCACCAACCACACCACACGATAAATTCAAAAGAAAAAAAAAAAGCACCACACGCAATTATGAACATTTCTACTATTACAATTAGAGATCTCTATAAGTCGTAAGTCGGGTCTACCACATATAACATAATTTTCATTACAAACCGTTTTATCACTACCACTTTATATAAGATATATATTTATATTGAAGGCCCATATTATAATTACCTTTTAAGTTGATGTCATATATAATGATAGATGTTAATTACTATTATTATTAATCATTTTTAACAATGTACTATTATCCATTATTATCATTGTTGTTGTTGTAATAATTACCACGTGCATTGCATGTGAACAATTACTAGCTTTACAAAGTAGTTTGTTGATGGGCTTGCTCTGAAACCTCCAATCCTGAGTATAGTATTTCCTGTAAGCAAAGCATATTTGTGTGTTTGTGTATGTGTATGTCCAAAGCATGCTTCAACAACTCATTCTATTAAGAGAGAGAGAGAGAGAGAGAGAGAGAGAGAGAGAGCGCGAGCGCTTCGGCTTGTATTAAATTGTAGGTATCATTATTTGTTTAGGGAAAATTCGATTAGTATCCTCTACTTTGGGCCCAGTGCCATTTTGGTCATTGAACTAAAAAATACAACAATTTAGTACCCAAATTTTTAAAACGTAACTATCTAGTATCTGTCATTATTTAACTGTTAACCAGCCGTTAAGTGGCATTTGAAAAAGACATAAATGTCCTTCAAGTGTTATTTGATTTTCTTTATCAACTATCTAAGCGTTGACAAAAACATAACAGTCCCAAATCTTTGCCTTTTCAATTTAAGAAAATTAGGGTTATGTTTGAGTGGGCATTCTAGTGACCCCAACTTTCTTGAGTAGAAGAGTCAATGATTTGAGACTATTAATTTTTTGTTAATGTTTGAATGGTTGACAAAGAAAATTAGATGACACTCAAAAGGCATTTGTGTCTTTTCTAAATGCCACTTAATGACTGATTAACCATTAATTAACAGTAGATACTGAATTGTCATATCTTGAAAATTTTAAGACCAGAATGACACTAAACCCAAAATACAGTACTAATTGAGAATTTTCTCTCTTTTTTTTTTTTCAAAGTCATCTCATCAAACATTAAAAAATTTTAATAAAAATAAGGGAGGCGTGGATTCATCGTCCACTATTAAAAGCGATTGTAATTTGTACCTATAATTTAAAAGGACTGAAAGATATTGATCATGGAGGGCTCTATCCACATACTCTTTATAACAGCATCGGTGTTGGAAGGATTACTTGGTGAATTAATATGCCACCTGGGAGAACCCTGCTGATAGTCCGGCAAGGCTATGACTGCCAAATTTTATTTGGTACTTTGCTCCTTCCAAACAAGAAACCTTTCCCTAGACTTTGGCTTTCATTCCCTTTCATGTGCAGTGGGGACCTCATCATTTTACTTCCATTTTTACTTGCAAAAACAAAAATAAATCAGAGAATTTATACACTAAACCCTTTTTCACTCCCGTACATTTGCATCAGTGAAAATTTTATTTAAGGCTGTGATTAGTTGTAGTGCAATTTTATTTGCACTAGTATAAATGCATAGGGGTGCAAATGTAAATAAATGCAAATTCTCGTTTAATTTTGTTTTGGATTTTACTTTATTCCGTTTCATGTCATAATTTACTTCATTTGTACTGCAAGCAAACAAAATAAGTTAAAAGTTGAAACAAAAATAAGTCAGAATTTACATTCAAATCATTTGTACTATCATAGTTTTACATCAGTGCAAATTTATTTGCATTGCAACTAAACACAACCTACAGCTAAGTTTGGAAAAATTACAAATGCAAATATGTAAAGTGCAAAACCTTATATTTTGTATTATTTTATATGTATTTATGCTGTACATATTTGTATTTGTATTCCTTCCAAACTGAGCCTTGGAGTAGAGTACAAAACCTTGTATTTGATATTATTTTCTATGCATTTGCACTATACATATTTGTATTTGTACTCTTTCAAAACTGGGCCTATGGCTCAGTTTGGAAGGAGTACAAATACAAACATATAGAGTTTGAAACCTTATCTTTTGTATTATTTTGTATGAATTTGCATTGTGCATATTTGTATTTGTATTCTTTCGAAATCGAGCCTATGACTTAGTTTGGAAAGAGTACAAATACAAATTTGTACAGTGCAAATTCATACAAAATAATACGAAATGTAAGGTTTTGCACTCTACATATTTGTATTTGTACTCCTTCCAAATACAAATATGTACAGTGCAAATATGTAAGGCTATGTTTGAAAACGATGCAAATATGTGTGAATGCAAATATGTAGAGTGTAAAACGGTTCATATAAATTGCAAAGTTGGATTAATTTTGCATTGACAAGTTTAACTTCTTACCAAACAAACTTTTTAACGAAATGGATGCAAATAGGAATTCCAATAAAGTATATGCCTTTTTTTTTTATCAAAAACCCATTTGATTGCAAATTTACTTCTTTTTTATTGATATACTTTTACATCTTTTTATCAATGTAAATATGCATTGATCTGTCATTTGTCAATGAAAAAATGTAATGTTGCCAAATACAGGCAAAAATGAACTAGAGTGCAAATTGGGATTTACACTCCATTTGCATTATTTCCAAACGCAGCCTAAAGTGCAAAACCTTGTAGTGTGTATTATTTTGTATGTATTTGTACTATACATACTTGTATATGTACTCTTTCCCAAGTGAGCCTAAAGTTGCAAATAAACAGAACCTAGTATTTCAACTATATATGGCTATACAAGTACCAATATGTTATCATATCAGACACCACATTTCCAGCCAACAAGATTCTATTTCTTCCCACAAGACTAGACCTAGCAATCAGGTTGGGTGGGGCGATTCAATTCAAGGCAGATTTAGGTCATTTTGGGCTGAATTGGCAAAGGTTAGACCCCAATCCTAAATACTCAAGCTAGAATTGGACCATGTTTCAGACAGGTCAATGGTTGAACTGCTTCGTTCAGCTGGTCTTTGATGAAGACAACGTTTTTTTTTTATTACCAAAATTATGGATTTACATATCCATCGGTTAAAAAAAGTTCAACCATCTGAGCCGATGCTGGTTTGAAAATACTAGTGTGAAAAGAGGTGACTCAGTGCCCCAGTGGTGACCTCTGGTCCAACCCTGAGTCGAACCAAATTCTTTTTGGGTTGGGTCGGTTTTTTCAGGTCTAAGCAACACTACAGCCGCACGCCCAGTACTAGTATGTTGTGTTTGATCGATGTGGTCATAGGTGAGATGTGTGGCTGGAGTATCTTATGGGCAAGAGTACTGTGGTAGGAACTCTGGACTGGTTGTCACAATAATAGGGCTTCATTTGTTTGCATGAGGGTGCAAATGGGCTGAGTCGAAGTCTGGTTTATTTTTGTATCAGAATTATTTTGTTTTGTTTGTTTTGGAAGATTGAAATTGAAAGTAAAATGATGTGATCTCCACTTTAAGAAGAAGATAAAAGTAGAAAAAGAAAGTTGTTTGTTTATAAGAGAAAGATGAAAAGCAAAATAATGTGGTCTCCACTTTCTATGAGAGAGAATGATGAAAGTAGGAGGAAGATGTTGTGTCAGGATCTGTCTCATTTCTTTTCCTGCCCTTATTGCACTAAGCAATCAGTGTGCCCAATCAAGAGTAAAACATGTTAGCCATCCATACTACTACGAGATGTACCGGCGCGCAACTGCTGTTTATACTTCTAGTTGGGTTTTACGGTGCACTGTGCACATCTTGTTTGTAGCAGATCCAGAGTCCTGATTAATGCCTAGCTAGTGCAGCAAAGGGCAAGAGAGAAAAAAACAAGGTGTAGTAGATTCAAATTCATCAAATCTTTCATTAGTTTTTGGGGTGAAATATTTGCAAAAGCAAATGGATGAAAATGAGATAAAAAGTTCAGATCTTACATCGTGTAGAGTATGAATCATAGTACAACAAATCCAAATTAGGTACACTTTCATTTTGTCCGGATTTACATAGAAAGGGAGAATAATAAAATCATATACCTATGTTTGATAGATTGTGTGACAGTGTTTCCATTGGCTAGCCATGGTCCTCCACTTGTTCCCATGAAAGAGTGAAAGTGTACAAGGATATAAAATTAAGATAATAATTTTGACCCTTTAATTCTAACCTTTTTTTCTCATAAATCCAAGGGGGTATTCTTATTTTGGATTTTGAGAAGGGGGCAACTTGGTCAATGAGACTTTGGTTCCTATTAGCCAAGAATCATATGTTCTCTTTTCAGATAAATGTAGGGACCAGGGAAAGTTTATTTAATTTCCTGGGTATCACTTACCTGAGTAACAAGCACTCATCTCATAGGTGGGTAAATAACTTTCCCACATAGGGGAGAAAGTTTTCAATACTTGAATGGGACAAAAATGCTCCTAAATGGTCATTTCCTTTGTTTACTTGGAAAATAAAAAAACATGGGTAAATACATTTACCTGGGTAAGTGTTTTTCAAGAAAAATGTACCCAGGTAATTGCATTTACTCGAGAAAGTAACTTATCAAAAAAGAACGAAACCTAAATGCAATTCAGGTGGTAAAGGGTGAGGGATAGACCTAAAAAAAAAACATACTAAGGCCCCGTTCACTTTTCCATAAGTTATTTACATGAGTAAATGCAATTACCTAAGTAAGTTTTTCTTGAGAAACATTTACCCGGGTAAGTGCATTTACTCATGTTCTTTTATTTCTCAGGTAAATAATGTAATGATCATTTTAATCATAAAAATTCATTATTAAAAGGGGCATTTTTGTCTCATTCAAATGTTAGCAACATTCCTCTTAAGTGAGAAAGTTATTTACCCACTTGGTTAAGTGATACCTAAGAAAATAAACTTCCTTAACCCTCACATTAATATGAAAAAAATAAACATGAAATTCTTGGTCAATGGAAACCAAAATCTCATTCAACAACTTTCCCCCTCTCAAAATCCATAAAAAGAGGCCCCCCAAAGAGAGATCAATAGAAAAAATAAGGTAGAATAACATTTTTTTCTTTTTTAATGTTGGTGAAGTGGCTTTAGCCCCATAGGGGGGTCAGGTGCTATACACTAGACCTAATCAGTGTGATTGGTATGTCAGATTGTTAGTGATAGGATACAGGGACCACCGAGGCACCATGCATAGTAAGGTTCAAAGAATGGGGGTTAGGGGAGGGGGATGAGCTATCCCCAGCTGAAACCTTGGTGAAAGCCTATCTTATTGCGCTTTAACGTAGGCTTCCTTGGTACAAGGGATGTCTTACAACAAAACTTGCTATCGTTAAAATTGCATGATCAAGAAAATGACCAAGGCTAATGACGTACCCAGTATACCACTCCTATAACCCAATAGTCGAGACCAACATTATGTTTAATAGTCTACTTCATGTGCAAAGCAGAAATAACTGAAAAAAGTTTTTTTTTTTTTAAGTTATTCACTTCCCATACTTTAATTAGTTCTTCCTAATAGGAAATAACTAGGGATACAAGGGGATTGGATTGGATTTAAATTAGGGTATATCCAAATCTGATCTTATATATAGTTCAAACATTTGATTGGATCATATAAACATAAATTTGAATTCTAATCCATTAATAATGTTGAATATCTGAATATAATCTGATCCGATTTAATTTATTAAAATTTTAAAAATATAACAATTTATATAAAGGAAATACAAACTGATGGCAGATATTTTCTTTAACTATTTTCATCACATATATACATGTGTTCTTATAAAAAAATAAATAATACAAAAAATGCAATATAAACATATTATCAACGTTTTAAAAACTCACCCAAAGGTCGAATTGTTTTTCTCTTTGTATCATGAGTCACTGGTTCAATGGTCCAGATCAAATGGGTCAGACTGTTCCACATGTGTGTATCTGTGTATAAAACACATTTTTTAGATAAACAATATAATTATATTTTACATAAAATCTATTATTTTATTTTTAATTTATATTTATCAATAATTTTGGGAACACTGGTTTTTGTTTTAACATCTGAAATCCTATCAAATTGGAGAAAACTTTTCGCTCCTGTTAAATTTTAGGTACTGTCAACATTTCACGGTGGATTTAAAGCCAACTGATTTAGCATTGGAAAATTTTGACAAAAACAAGAGGCGTGGATTCATCATCCACCGTTAAAAGTGATTGTACATACAATTTATTAGGACCGAAAGTTTTCTCATCCGATTGCTTTCAACCTGATCCTCGAAGTCCACTAACCAAAAATAGTATGAAGTTCCAATATCATCATCAGTAGAGCAGCCCTAGTTAACCGATTCATGTCAAAGAAGTGGAATGTCATAAACATAGTGTTGTTGGTTCCGAAAATGATCATCAACCCCAGATATTTGAAGCAATGCCTGTCTTGAATTTCTGCACCAAACCTTTAATTACTGTTCAGTTAATTAATCTTCACAGTTATTTCAACAAGAACAAAAAGGTTCAGAAGCAACTCTGCAGGCAACAAGGCAAAAAGGATCCATTCCCATTGTTATACGTGCAAAGACGCTCATCAAGGATGTGATGAAGAGTGAAGACAATGCCTTGCTACCTACGAAATATTCTTTATCTGGGACCTTCTTAAACTAAATGAGCTCTTGTTGTTCGACCATAAATGAGTCTGCAGATCCCTCCAGATTTCAGAGGCAGAGCAGAAAGAAAGAGCGACTTTCCCACTAAGTTATTGGATGCTTTTGTAAGCAAAGTAGGAAGCTATTACATGGGTTACTTGCCTCTCATACATAAAACAATATGACAGTGTTCCCTCGATAGGAGCAGAGTGGGCAAAGGTAGGCCCCTCGGCCATTTCCCGAACTGAATCATATCTTCGATGCTCACGGCAAAATGGGCACTTCACCCTAGCCCGGCCGGTGCTGTCTTCAACTGATGATCAACATGAATTAATTGCTTCGTGTCGGTGAGAGCTTGCTGATGAGCATACAGAACCATGGAAAATTGTCTTTGTTTTTATGATCCCTCCATGGTTACATTCTGTGTAAAGCAGCAAATTACCAGACCCAAGTACCCATTATCTCTCTCTCTCTCTCTCTCTCTCAGTCTCAGACCTGAGCAAGCCTCCTCCACCCAAGTATCCATAGAGACAAATCATCACTCACCCACCGACACAAACTCGGCCAAACTGCCATAGCCCAGATTCAGATAAACCCATTCCAGCTTTTGGCGTTTTAGTCTTTGGAGCTTAGCCTTTTAACTTGTTCTGGAACGGTGATCCTTTCATGCATAAACCATGGATAAAACCCATTAAGTTTCATTATCACAAGTACTCAAACCCTCCCAAACATGAGAGGCTTTACACTAAAATGCTAACTGTGAACAACGCGTGCTCTCCACTCTGTGTCCATGGACGGACCCACACACTCGAAATAGCTCCCACTCCACCACTCTAAATTCAAGAATTTTTTCGGACACCAACCAGTCCCTCGTGGGAAGGTAGCGGTTCATTTTCACCCAAAAGAAGCATCCGACAACAAAACGTGTAGCAAGCAACCCAATGGAGATCATACGTGGTACCCCATGACAGGGCCCATCTGATGGTATGCCTTGTCTCATCCATGAGAGGCCCCATGTGCCGATTGATGAAAACCCATCTCTACCGTACATTGAGCATACACGCTACCCCAACCGTACAATTGAAATGCCTGGGATGATCTTATCTACTCAATAAACCTTACCCCATGCAACCCGTTTGTGGGAAGTGGGAAGGGAACTAATCAATTAGATAGTTTTCATGCATCAGCTTTCTGCTTCGTACACTCACATTATCATCGTCTTCAGGCTCTTGCCAAATTTGTGTTTCACTGCAATTTCCAGTAGCTGCGGACTCTGCTCATGTAGATCATTCATGCTATCTACGATGAGGAGTTCGGATTCATATTCAAAGCTTCAAACATGGCATGTTTTAATATAAAACAAACCTAGCTACTAGTTAATTAAACCCATCTGAGTATCCTAATAATCAGAGAAAGAAAGACTAGACTACAGCTCAAGTGATGACAATGATCTAGCAAAATTTTTTATGATTGAACGGCCAGGATCATGTTTACGGTGGAACCAAATCGTCTAGTTGTGAGATGGAGCCCCGAGGCTTGACAGCCTCTCCCAACCTCCCTAACCCCCTTCATGTCTGTGCTCACTGCACAGGCCCTCAGCTATATATACAGAATCCTTGAGCCCTACTCTCGTCATGTTTACAGTAGACCCAAATGGAGTACATAGAGAGATGGAGCCCTGACTCCTGAGATGAGACTTTTCAGCCTCTTCCTTTGTATCTGTTCGCAGCTATGGCAGAAGCCCTGAGCCTACTACCGTCTATCTCATGCAACTCATGATGAACTTAACCGTAACATGAATGAAATCACTATATATTACGAATCTTAGCTTGGGATCCTCACTGATTCACTGCAAATATCAGAGCTCAGAGAAAAGGAATGATAGCTAATAATTAACATGATAGGTCGACATCTCTAGAGGAGTAACTAGCTTTCGTCGTTCAGCAGCTTTGATTACATCTAATGAGAATCAGAAAAGAACCAAGGACATTCTTTGACAGCTAAAAGAGTCCAAGACATTCAGAAGATGAACTCATGAACATACATATCCGTCATATATCATCAGATCATCTTATACTTAGAAAGATAATAATTACCCTAGAAAAAGGAAAGTCTTCTAAATAACAGTAGTAGAGAGAGAGATTGATCAGTAAGTCCACATGCAATCGAGCTCGGTGGCCCCCAAAGGCATCCGGCTTGTCTCCATCTTCTGAGGCTCAGATTCCGGCCAGTTTCTCGCCGAACTGCACCCGCCCAGGTCGTTGTTATGGTTCTGGGAGCCAGATATCGCTGTCATCGGCGAAATAGACGAGAAGAACGGCAGTTGAGGATTCTCCTGCAAAGACCTTAAGCTCGGAAAGGCCGAGAGTCCTACATTCCTTCCGAACCGGGCGGTTAAGTCAGCGGCGTTCATGATGGAAGCCGGTGAGGACAAGTGGTACTGTGGTTGTTGATTGAAATTTGTGGCCGCGGCGGCGGCAGCAGCTGCTGCAGCTACGGTGGAGAAACAGGACACGTGCTCCCTTACGCTCTCGCTGTCGTATGAGCAGCTCTCGCGGTCAGTGACGCCGGTAGTTGCAGTGTAGGAAGACGAATCGAGCAGCGGGGGAAGAGAGGTCGAGGACGGAGACCCAACTTCAGTGTAGGGGTTAACGCCACAGGCAACACGGTTCTTCTTCGCTCCACTAGTACCACCGTTGCCGCCACCACCGCCAGTCTTCTGAAACACCCGAGAGATCACCCACTCGTCCTACGTTCACGGGATGCGGTATGAGTAAACAGAATGTTGAAAGCAGAAAACGGATAAAAGACCAAAGCGTTAAAAACCAAAATCATCACAAAAGCAAGCTTAAAAGCAGGAAATTATCCATCCAAACTGTTAAGTTTGGTTGAAAAACTTGACTGAAAATGTCCTGGCAGAATCGATCACAAGAGCCATGGTTGCATTCCAGTGGGCTGAAACCAACTGGAAAACCTACCACTGTCAGAATTAAGACCACAAGAGAGGTGTAACAGATCTAACGAAGTAGAATCTGAGTGCAACCTCCTTCAACGAAAAAACTAACTGTAACACGTACCAGTCTCAGAATTAATGAAAGTACAACCACCCATAGTTAATCAGGTAGTTTCTATAGCATCCTCAAGCCACAAAGTTATCAAACAAGTAAATCACAACCACATAAAATGAACACTGAAACAGGCAAGGAAAGAATCTTAAGGGGTGAAGATAGAGATCAAGGGATTCAAACCTTGGAGCTTCTGGACAGGTAATGGTAGGCAAACTTCCCTTCAAGGCGATATTCGTGCATGACCCAGTTGCTTTTCTCCCCCTTTGGAGCTCTTCCCCGGTAGAACACCAGAGTTTTCTTCATTCCCACAAGTGCACACATTCGAGAGCTGTAGATCTCCCTGTCCTTGCCGGTGGCTTTCCAGTACCCAGCTTCAGTAGCTCTATTTGTTCGAAGTCCAGTAGGATACTTTCGGTCTCTCAGGCTGAAGAAGTACCACTCCTTCTCTCCCATCTTCGCTTTCTCTGCAACATTTATTTTTCAGTGCCAACGTTAGGGGTATATAAAGCCAAAAGCTTGATGGGTTTCAGGAAAAAAAATTGCATATACCAGGAAGTTCCCATGGCTCGCATTTGTTGAGGTCAACTTCAGCAATGGCTCTGCCCGTAAAGCTGCTGTCAAGGACCTTCCTAACTAGGTAATATGTTATGAGCTCTTCGTCTGTCGGGTGGAAGCGGAAGCCAGGCGGCAAATGCGCGTTGCTGTTGTCCAAAGTGTGGTAGCTATCCATTTAACCCTAGTTGCAGAACCAAGCTGAACTGCTTAAGCTACTGAGTGGAAGGCAGAGAATTGAATTAACTTTTCTAAGAATTCCGAGGATGGGACAGCTTCCAGAGATAGTTGAAAGGAACAGAAAAATCAAGAAAATAGGATACAAGACTTCAAAACTTCCATGGATCGTAAGTGCAGAGCAGAAGAAACGTAAGGACGAGAAGAACAAAGGCCTTCACTATAGCGTACCCATTAAAATCTAGAACGAATAACAGAAGTACGAACAAGAGAAACAAATTTAAACCAAAACCCAGGTGCAAAAGCACGAGCTAACGAGAGCGCTTCACTGCATGATCGGGGGAGTGAGCCGCCTATAGAGATAGAGAAGAGCTGAGATGGTGGCTGTCTCCTTGCTTTGCGAGGTGTTGCGACGAGGGTGCGCTTCAGGAGTGTTATATGGGTTTCATACGGATTTGATGAATTGAGTGGCAGGAGGAAGGCGAAATAATAAGGTATGATCTGGTTGGAAAATCTGCGTTTTCTGCTCTGTACTCGTCTGCTTTCTGTGCTTCTGCTGCTGCAGCTGCAGCCCTTATCATATCCATCTCTGGAGAGAGAGAGAGAGAAGGGTTTGATGGGGGGGGGGGGGGGGTCTGGCTTTGAGTATGCGTGCGTGCGTGAGGAAGTGTGCAGGTATTTCTCTGTCAGTGAAGAAAGCGAAAGCGAGAACAGAAAGTAGTTTAGAGAGAGAGAGAGAAAAAGAGAGACAGACGACGAGTTAAGGAGGAGGAGAAGGATTTGTTCGTGAATCGATAAGGCTGCTTCATATCTCATCCGTCAGGCACACAGTACCAGATTAAATAATCGAATCGACAGAGACAAGGTAAATCCACGGCCCTCTCCTTTCTCTCTCTCTGCCACTCTCACACTGTATTTTCTTCTCATTTTCCTCTCTTTACAAGCTCAAATAAGAGATTTATGCTGCTTTACAGAGTCTAAAATCTGGTTCTTTTGTCATTTTTATTCATAAAACTCTATTAACAGGAGTAATTAGACAATAAAATGATCAACTGTTAACCATTTTACAATCAGATTGATGTGTAGTTCTTAGATCGATGGGCAGATGACTCCAAGTGTTTATTATCACTGATCTTCAACAGTTCTGATCATGGGAGGGAGATCTGATTCGCTGATTGGTCCTCATAGATAAATTATTATATATCAAAATCATAAATTAATGAAACCATCAACTCAACTTTATTCTTTGAATGATGGACTATAGAAGAGTCAAGAAAATAAATTGGAAAGAGAAAGAAAAATCTGAACAACCGTGAACCTTAGTACTTCATCTCAGAAACAAACAGCCTATATTATGCATTTTGTTGTATTCAGAAATCAAATTTAAACAAGTAATCGAATCCTTAATTATTTTTCTCAGAATAATTAATTATTATTTAAATTTCCCTTATAATTAAATTAATGGGTTTCTTCCAAATTAAAGAGAAAATTATGAAGAGTCAAGCTGCGCTTCCTCTCCAAGGCCAGCCATCAAAAATTAGTTAAATTTTTCTATTTCTTTTCTGTCCCCTTGTCCTAAGAAAAAATGTTTATATTTCCACTCATACATGCATCCATCCATCCATCTATCACCCCCGTCGATCCATCCATCACCATCAAAGGATTGACGTTCCCAGATTTTGACGCGTCAATGCTCGGATTTTGAGATGCAACCATGCAGCTTTACATCAAATCATCTCGTCAATCTGCATGCTGCCACTCCTCTCTCTCTCCATTATCATCTCTCCTCTCCTCTCTGTTTCCTGCATTTACAAATTATACAATCTACGTTTTAATAATAAGTAGACGAAAATAGCATCTGTCAACTTTCCCGTTTCAAGGTGTTAGCTAGGTGTCAAGCTTCTTCCAAGTAAAACCAAAATATCGCCCCCATGATCTTCTCCCAAGTAAAAACTTTGGCTTCATGCAACGCCTCTCTTTTTCACCGGCAGCGGCAGCAGTCGCCGGACTGGTCCGGTCAGACCGGCCAGATCGGACCAGGTGCAGAGGATGGAAACGTTCGAGTTGCGGTTCAGCAGTTGAAGCGTCCGATTCTTTTGGTTTTGGGTTTGGCGAACCGGAGTATGGTTGACCTGGAACAGAAATCAAAAGGCAAAAAAAGCTTTTCGTTTTCATATCCTGAGAGAAAGAAAAATGTTTGTTAATGGAATTCTGAGAGGGGGGGAGAGAGCTCGGCAACCGAGAGATCTCGCAGGGATCGCGCGTGACGACAATCTGAAGTCACCCGCCGTCCTCCTACAGTGCTTTGTATTGCGAGACTTCCCGACCTTCCTTCCTCCTGCTTTCCCGAGTGTGTTCCGTGCTCGTATTGGTATCCTCACCTCAGCCTCATCGTATAAAGCTCCCCCCTGACCCCCTGCTCTACACTCGTAAAAGTGAATCCTCTGTAGTAGGCCACTAGATTGGAATTTTTCTTTCCAAATACCTAAATAAACCAGGAAGAATCGTTCGTCCACCTGTATTACCAATTCGAATCAATGAAAAGACAACAGTGCCCCTGTTAAATACAACCAAAAGTATAAAGTATTTTATAGCCTAGGTAACTGTTTGATGCTGGCGGAAATGACTGAGGTGAATGACTTGTTGTTTTGTCTTTTTGTGGTAAATTATGATAAATCACTATTCTGTCTTCACCAATCGATTACTGGTTCGTCAAAAGACAGTGAGTATAGAGCTGCCATTTCACTCAATAAAAAAAAAAAATCTAGAGCCGTCATGGTTATAAGTCCAATTATAATGGGGACATAAAATTTCATTGTCTGTTTGGTTTGCGGGAATAGGATCTGGAATTGGAATTGGAATAACTCATTTTGATTGAGAAAAAAAATGAGATTTTGATTTTCTTTCGGTCATTCGCGGTGGGATGGAATTTCCATTAGATAAACATTTTAATTATGTTGCGGTTTGTGGAATAAATTATCAATCTATGATGCTTCAAATCTCCTAAAATACATGGGGCCTATATTGAGGGTTTTTTTTTGGAGAAAAAGGCTTGAAGGCCTAACTTTCGTTAGAAATCTCAGTAAACTCTTCTTTTATAATTTTTTTTTCAAGAATTCCGGTATAGATGATTAGGTACAACTTGAGTTACAAGACAACTCAAACTTAGCTAAGGAATAAATTGCCTTATTTTTGCAATTAATGATGGAGGGTGATTTGACCCGATCTCTTTGGATGGTAGCACATGGACATAATTCAGTACAGGTAACAAGCCAGCACAACATACTGACTGTGACTAAGTAATGGGCCTGTAGGACAGCTCGTTACGTCATAGCTTGCCATAGGGTGAGCTCGCTACAGCGCGAGTTCGAGGACCCTCGATGTATTGAAAGGGAATACTTCAAGACAAAGTCTATCCCAGCTCGCGGGCTAGGATAACCAACTCGCTCCAATACTTAGGCAGAAAAATTGCCCCAAAATCAACCTTAAGAGGAATCACCTCGAAGTACCCCTAGAAGCTCGCTACAAGGCAGCTCGTTGCGGGATAGCTTGCTACAAGACAACTCGCTACTAAGCAACGCAATGTTTTCAGGAAGCTTCTATTTGACAAGACTGTACCCATCAGAATGCCCACGTCTCTTGACAGATGGTTGCGTGTCTGTCCTTCCGGGAAGTGTCACTCATCCGATTGGGTAGTACTCTGCAACGGTCACCTACGCAGGCCTGGCAGATAATGACTGCCACAGAGGTCCAGTGGAGATTACGCCCGATTTGACAAGAACACTCATATATAAGAGCCCCCTAGTTGAAGGGAAGGGCTTTCTCTCGAATACCTGATATCTTATCTTGAATACCTCGAACTTTATCTCGAGCTAACTCAATGATCTAGCGCGACCTACACTCTTAGCCTTCTTTGCACTCTTTACTGCTTTCTCCAGCGTTCTAACTTAAGCATCAGAGTATTCCCACTGGGCAAGTCCCCCGGGAATCCTTCTTTGCACTCTTTACTGTTTGTCGCAAGCAAGGAGCCAGTCAGCTGCTAGCTAGGAGTGCCCAGATTGCGCAGCATCAATTATGAATGAGTGTTAGGCACTCACGAAGGATTATCAGAATCTTCCAACAAAAATTTAATGAGAGTAGCGCAACTAAAAATTGCCTTGGAAATACCACTAGATATTGCAAGATGAAGACTTTCAAACAGAGCACAAGCCTCAGATTTCAAGGCAAAGCACACACTAAATGGCACAGCCCGAGCATAAATCAAAGATTGTAGATGATCCCTAATGATACATCTAGTAGCAGACCAAACTGGAGAAGTGGCTTCGTTGAAGTTAATTTTAACCTGTCCAACTGGTGGCTTACACCATCTGCGAGGAGGGTTGGAACCATCACAGCATGAGATTATTGATGGTTAGGCAAAACTCCAACCAAAGAATGAGCAACAATTCGGGATTCCAAACCTCTGCACGGAATGTAGTAGCATTTCGAGCCAACCATAGGTACTGATGGAGGGTGATTTGACTCGACCCTTTGGGGATGGTGGCACGTGGACATGCCTCAGCACAACAGCCTGACCGCGACTAAGTAACGGGCCC
The DNA here is from genome assembly GCF_056320005.1 of Nelumbo lutea. Lineage (NCBI taxonomy): Eukaryota > Viridiplantae > Streptophyta > Magnoliopsida > Proteales > Nelumbonaceae > Nelumbo > Nelumbo lutea. The sequence continues at coordinate 133,752,214 of NC_142684.1, read as the reverse complement.
TCAGGGCAGCTCCCTGCGTCATAACTCACCATAGGGTGAGCTCGCTACAACGCGAGCTCAAGGACCCTCGATGTACTGAAAGGGAATTCTCCAAGACAGTCTATCCCAGCTTGCAGGCTAGGATAACCAGCTCACTCCAATGCTTAGACAGAAAAACTGCCCCAAAGGAACCCTTAAGAGGAATCACCTTGAAGTACCCCTAGGAGCTCGCTACAAGGCAGCTCATTGCGGGATAGTTCGCTACTAAGCGACGCGATGTTTTCAGGAAGCTTCTATCTAACAAGACCATACTCGTCAAACTGCATCACGTCTCCTGACCGATGGCGCAGTCCCTGCCAGTCCGACAAGACTGCGCCCACGTCTCTCGACAGATGGTGGCGTTTCTATCCTTACAAGACGTGTCACTCATCCGATTGGGTAGTACTCTGCAACAGTTGCCTGGTAGATAATGGCTGCGACAGAGGTCTAGTGGCGTTTATGCATGATTTGACAAGAACGCTCATATAAAAGAGCCCCCTAGTTGAAGGGAAGGGCTCTCTCTCGAATACCTTATATCTTATCTTCAATATCTCAAACTTTCTCTCGAGCTAACTCAGTGATCTAGCGCGACCTACACTCTTTACTGCTTTCTCCAGTGTTCTAACTTAAGCATCGGAGTATTCCCACCGGGCAAGTCCCCCGGGAATCCTTCACCGTCTTCTTCTCAAGTAACGTCCGTTGCCAGTGAGGAGTCAGTTAGCTGCCAGTTAGGAGTGCCCGAATTGCGTAACATCATTTGGAGCCGTCTGTGGGAAATGCTTCAAAAAAGCCTTCCTCTAAGTTTCTACGTTTTCCCTTTGAGAACTTAGCATTCATGGTCTCCTCCAGCAATGCTGGGCGTGGTGCCAACCAGAACGCTTCTGGAGACCAACCCTAGCTTCCCACTGTCTGTATCGGATAGTTCACCGTTCCCCTCTCTGTAGACGGGATCCCCAGCGAATGTGCCTCTCATATTGGCACCCGTGAATGCTCCACTCCCTTCCACGGTTAGAGCGACCTTTGCTGAACCTTCGGTTGTGCCCCTAGTGACCAACCAGAATCAGTTGGAAGACCTAGTGTAGTGCATGCGAGCCATGCAAGGTCAAATGTAGCAATTCCAAAAGTTCCAACTCTACCAGCAACAAGTGCTACATCAGGTCTCTCAGTACCAGTATCAGGAACAGTTCCCTTCCTTGCCTCAGGCCCAGTAGCCGCTTTCCCCTAGGCATCCAACCTCAAAGCAAGCCAAGCCCTCCCGCTGGAGCGAACGACATCGCCGAGGAGAAGCCTCTCAAGCCCAGGATCTCTCCAAGAACCAAGTGTCTTCTTATGGCAGAAAGGAGGGGCCAGCCACCCCCGCCTCACAGCATGTGGGCAGGTCAGGGGCCTCCTAGCCAGCCAAGCCCGCATCGCCCTAGCACTCGTAGTTCGAGCTCCCACTCACAGAAAATTCATTTGAGGTCCTAGCCGCAGACACCAAGCAGGGCCCTTCAGTTCAGAGCTACCACCAGCAATTCGAGCCCATCGAGCTCAGTAACACTGAAGCAAGAAACACCAACGTTGAGCCGACAAAGCAACAGCGAAGACGCCAGCGAGCTCGCCGAACTGCTACCTGTGTCTTGCCTGAGCTCAAAGGTAAAGAGGAGGTGAGCTTAGGGGAAGTAAAAGCTACTCCTCTCCTCTCAGTTCCTTCCCCATTGTCTCCAGAACTTCTTGTTGTCCCCATGCCAAGAGACTTCAAGCTCCCTCTACTGGACAAGTATGATGGATCCTTCAATTTGAATGATCATGTGGACGCTTTTCAGTCCCATATGCACTTGGCAAGAGCGAGTGAATCCTGTATGTGTGTGGATTTCTCCACCACCTTCAAAGGGGTAGCCCGCACATGGTACCAAAACCTCGCGCCCGGTTCGATAAGAAATTGGGCGCAACTCGTGCAAGTTTTCACCTCCCACTTTGTCACCAGCAAGAGGTGCCCAAGAACTCAAGAAAGCCTCATCGGCATAGTTCAAAAGGAAGGGGAGTCAATTCGGAGTTACATGAAGCGGTTTAATGACACTTGTCTGTAAATACCCGATCTGGACCCCGCAGTTCGCCTCACTGCAACCAAGCGAGGTATTACCCACAAAGAGTTCAAGTGGCACGTGATTGTCAATCTGCCCAAGACCGTGACCGAGTTTCTCAAGCTCATAGATCGATTTCTTGGGATGAAGGAAGAGATCAACCAGAAGGGCGAGCAAACCCTTGAGAAAAGGGAAAGGGAATCGGAGCCCCCAACTCAGGGTGACAGCAAGAAGAAGAAGGACCAAGCTCGGGGGGCAAAGCCAAATCAGCCTTTCCGAGCTCCAGCAGCAGCAAGGGACTATATGCCCCTCAGCGCGAAGCGGGCCGAGATCCTCATGGCAATCAAGGATGCCTCGTATGTGAAGTGGCCACCTCGGCTAAAGGCAGACCCTAATGTTAGAAATAAAAATTTGTATTATAGTTTTCATAAAGACCACGGTCACAACACCGAGAATTGTAAAAACCTCCATGACGAGATAGAGGAGCTCATCCATCGCCGGTATCTGAGAAATTTTGTACAAAATAATAACAATAATAAAACAGGTCAACAGGGGGAGCAGAGTAGAGACACTCCCGAGTCCAGCAGGCAGGCAGAACAGCTGCAGAAGCAGCCCCCTGAAGAGAGACCAGTTCGGGGGACCATCCACATGATAGTCGGAGGATCGATTGTGGCGGGCTGCACCTCATCCGCAGCTCAGACATCAGCTCGCGAGGGTGCCAGGGAGGAACAGAACCCCCTGAAGCAGCCAAGGATGGAAGACCCAATCTTCTTTACAGAAAATGACACGCGCGGGGTCCACTACCCCCATGATGATGCGCTCGTCATAAAGATGAAGATCAATGACTTTGAAGTCATGTGCATCCTCGTCGACTCAGGCAGCTCAGCAGGCATCCTCTTCAAAGCAGCCTTCGACCAACTTCAGCTCCAAGAGAGCGACCTGAAGCCCGCGAACACCCCCTGGTAGGCTTCAGCGAGAGGAAGTTAGGCCCCTGGGAAGGATCACAGTACTTGTGGAAGTCGGCACTTTGCCTAGCATAGTGAGACTCAACCACGATTTCTTAGTGGTCGCAACCCCCTCCCCGTATAATGCCATAGTAGGTCGGCCGATCACCCATGCCTTACGAGCTGTGGTATCTACCTACTACTTGGCCAAGAAGTTCCCCACGAACTTCGGAATCGGGATAGTGCGAGGTGACCAGCTTGAGTCTCACAAATGCTACGTCGCCGCCCTCAAAGGGAAAGCCAAGGTGGCCGACGACCTCGAGCTGGAGCAACCTACGAAGCAGAGCGAGGAGCGAGCTGCGCCCACAGAAGAGACTGTCTCCATCCCGGAATCAACAGAGGACCCAACCCGAAGGCTTCAGATCGGTGCTTCCATTGAGGAGCCTCTACGATCTAAATTAGTATGCTTCTTACTTGAAAATTTAGATGTTTTTGCATGGTCTGCGGCAAAAATGCCCAGCTTAGACCCTAGCATTATCACTCATTAGCTTAATATTGATCCTGTAGTTAGGCCCGTTAGACAAAAGAAATGCAACCTAGCCTCAGAGCGATGGAGGGCAATTGACAAGGAGGTCGAGAAGCTCCTTGTAACCAATTTCATCAGGGAAGTGCATTACCCAAGCTGGGTGGCCAACCCTGTTTTAGTGAAAAAGACTAACGGTAAATGGCTCATGTGCATCGACTACACCGACCTGAACTGAGCTTGCCTAAAGGACTGCTTCCCACTCCCTAGGATCGACCGTCTGGTGGACACGACCTCGGGGCATGAGTTGCTGAGCTTTCTAGACGCCTATTCGGGCTATAACCAGATCAGGACGGACCCGACTGATGAAGAAAATATTGCCTTCATAACCAAGCTTGGCCTGTACTGCTACAAGGTCTTGGCCTTTGGGCTGAAAAATGCCAGGTAACCTTTCAAAGACTTGTAAATAAGTTGTTAGAGCCATTGATCGGCCAAAAAATAGAGTGCTATGTAGACAACATGGTCGTCAAAACCCAATTTTTGCGTGAATTAATACAAGACTTGCATTCAGTTTTTGAAATTCTGCGTAGATTTAACATGAAGTTGAATCCGAATAAGTGTGCCTTTGGTGTCACCTCGGGTAAGTTCTTGGGGTACATCATTAACCAGTGCGGCATTGAGGTTAACCCGGACAAAGTAAAGGCCATCCTAGACATGAGACCACCCTGAAAAGTGAAGGAGGTTCAGAGGCTGAATGGCCGAATAGCTGCTCTAAGCCGCTTCATGTCCAAGTCAGCAGACCGTTGCCTACCTTTCTTTAAAGCAATTAAAAGAAAAGGGTTTGAATGGACCCAAGATTGTCAGCTCGCATTTGATGAGCTCAAAAAGTACCTCGATAGCGTACCGGTCTTAACCGACCCGAGCAGCGCGATGTTTTAGAGTTGTACCTCTCAGCAAGTGATGAAGTGGTCAGCTCGGTACTAATAAAAGAGGTAGATCGGGTCCAATGACCTATCTACTTTGTTAGTAAAGTGTTGTAGGGAGTAGAGACGAGATATCCGGAGATAGAAAAGCTGGCCTACGCACTGGTTATTGCAGCCCGAAAGCTCTGTACGTACTTCTAAGCTCATATTGTTGTTGTCCTCACCAACAAACCACTAAGGCAAGTTCTGCTCAAGCCCGAGGTCTCTGGTTGATAGATGAAGTGGGCCATTGAGCTCAGCGAGTACGACCTCCAATACAAGCCGCAAACTACTATCAAGGCCCAAGCCTTATAGCAGACTTCGTCGCAGAATGCACTTTCAGCTCCGAAGTCCCCAGGCCGGTTGAGTCCGAGCACCATGAGGTAGCAGCCAGTGCGACATCTCTCCTAGTTAGGCCAAGTGGGAACTGAGATGAAAAGCCCTAGATCCTTCACGTAGATGGCTCCTCAAACCATTAGGACAGCAGAGCCGGAATAGTTCTGTACGGCCCAAGTGGCACAAAGTTGGAGTACGCACTACGCTTTGATTTTGTGACATCCAACAATGAAGCGTAGTGCAAAGCATTGATAGCCAGGCAGGCTCTAGCTAAAGAAGTGAAAGCCAAGCATATCGTCATCTGCAGCGATTCCCAGCTCGTGGTTAATCAAGTCACAAGCGAATACGAAGCTCGCGAACCGACTATGATTGACTACTTAGCCAAAGTAAGAGAGGCTCTGCTCAACTTCCAGTCACATTTCATCAGGCAAATCCCGAGGTCGGAGAACACTGAGGCTGACACCCTGTCCTGGTTAGCCAGCACTAGTGATAATATCATGAGAACCGTGTACATAGAGAACTTACCTCGACCTAGCATTCTCGGGGGGCAGAGGCGGTCGCTCCTGTCGTTCAAGCAGAGCCAAGCTGGATCGATCTGCTTGCGAGCTTCCTGCTACACGGGACCCTCCCTGCAGACCGTAATGCCGCCAAAAGGGTAGAGCATCAGGCGGCCAAATACGTCATGATAGACGAACGACTGTACCGAAGATCCTACATGCTCCCCTACCTGCGCTGCTTGTGACCTTCCGAAGCCGAGCTCGTGCTCTGCGACACTCATGAGGGCCTGTGCGGCGAACACTTGGGGAGTAGGGCCCTCGCCCAAAAAGCGCTATGACAGGGGTACTATTGGCCAACAATGAAAGCAGATGCTATTGAGCTCGCCAGAAAGTGTGACAAGTGCTAGAAGTATGCTAATATCCACCATTAGCCCGCTACCGACTTCAAGTATCTCACCAGCCCGTGGCCCTTCGTGCAATGGGGCATCGATATACTCAAACCATTTCCACCAGGGACAAGCTTGAGGAAATTCTTAGGAGTAGTTGTGGATTATTTCACCAAGTGGGTAGAAGTTGAACCTCTCGTGACAATCACAACTCGAAACATACAAAACTTCTTTTTGGAAAAATATAGTGTCGTTTTGGGTTACTTCAGGTACTGATTTCTGATAACGGTAAGCAGTTTGAGTTCCAGAACTGGTGCCAAGACATGGGGATCCGATAGAAATTCACTTCAGTCGCACACCCTCAAGCAAACGACCAAGCAAAAGTCATGAACAAAGCCATCCTCTGTGGACTAAAGGAATGGTTTGATCGAGCTAAAGGACTATGGGCGGACGAGCTACCCAATGTTCTATGGGCTTACCGAACTACAGTGAAGACTGTCACAGGAGAAACCCCCTTCAACCTCACCTACGACACAGAAGCAGCCATCCCAGCCAAGGTCGAGGATCCCTCGCTACGACTAGAAGTGTATGACGACAAGGCAAACAAAGACGATCTACGTACCAACCTTGATCTACTTGACGAAGTAAGGGACCTCACATATATCAGGACCGCAGCCTACCCGCAAAGAGTAGCTTGGTACTATAACGCTAGGGTGAAGAAGTGGAACCTCCGCGTTGGCGACCTGGTCCTTCGTGATGTTATGGTGCCTGAGCTCGGTGTTGGCAAGCTCAGACTGAATTGGGAAGGACCCTACCGAGTGAAACCATTGCTCGGGAAAGGAGCATACAAGCTCGAAACCCTAGAAGGGAAATAAGTACCTCGGGCATGGAATATTGTCAACTTAACGCAGTATTACCTGTAACTATTGAGTAGACCACGAGTCACTCCTAGAGCCTAAGGGCCAAAATGCCAAACTAACATTAACCTCGGTGCAATAAGACCTAGTCGCCTCTATGGCATGGGCGAACTACTAAGTAGACCATGAGTCACTCCCAAAGCCTAAGGGCCAAAATGCCGAGCTAATATAGACCTCGGTGCGATAAGACCCAGCCGTCTCTATGGCATGGGCAAACTCCAAGAGTGGACTATAAGTCACTCCATCAGCCCAAGGGCTAAAACGCCGAGCTAACTAAGACCTCGGCACTGTGGAAGACATAATATGCCAATGAAACGGTTAAGTACCAGAGGCGTAGGCAACTCGGGTCTGAACCCTATGAAGCGTAGCTCGTCTTGGTGTACTGATTGAACCCAACAAGGAATGACCCGTGAACATACAGTTTGGGCATACATGGTAATTACTTCGGGGTATACTATAAAATACCTCAAGCACCAAGGGATAGCTTGGGGTAACAACTACCGAAAGATCCTACTTTGGGTATGTAGCTCTAATAACTCGGGTGATAAAATCACTTCGGCAAAAAGTAAAGAGCACACCATACTTAGTAGAAAAAAGGCCCAACCGCCCAAGAAAGAGATTTTAAAACAGGGTTCTGACACCCGAGAACCACCAGAATTCATCAGAAAAGAAAAATAGAAGAGCCACCAGCCTCAGGGATCCACTGCCTCCACCTCATCATCATCCTCCGAAGAGTCAGGCTCCTCATCCTCCGCCTATTCCGCTATCTCAGGACCCAAGCCCTTCATTGTTATTCTGTCAAGGTTGAGCCCAGAGAATTTCTTGCGGACCAACTAGTGACAGAGTTTAAATCCAGAGCGTTAGGAGCTCGAGCCATACTCCACTTAGAGGTCGTGGTACTCCTGGGAGTCCTTAAAGTCCCACACAGCCTTAGCCCGCTCGGCCTCCACCATGGTGCCAAAGTTCTGAGTTTGGTCCGGAAGAGTGGACTTCAAGTCTCGAACCTACTGGCGAAGAAGCTCCCTCTCCGCCGCTACCCTCGATGACTCTTCTCGGTGGTGAGTGGTCTCCTCAGATAGCCGGGCAATCTGCACCTCCTGGTCCCGGATGAGCAGTTCCTAGGCCTCGCTCCCCTTTTTAGCCTGAAGGACTTCACCTCGGGCCCGGTTGAGCTCACCCAGGAGCTTTTGCACGGTTGACCTCTGATTACAAGCGTCGCCGGAGTGGATGTTGGTCTGAAAGGCCATGGCGTGGATGGCGGAGTTCACCTACCAGCAGAAGACTAAGGTCAGAAAAGAGAAAAGGAGAGAAAAGAAAGAAGGAAGAGAAATGACACTTACCACCATGCAATGGGTGGAGGCAAACCTAGCTAGCTCCTTGGGGTCCATCTCCCCCCAGTTGGCGACCTCCTCGTGGTAGATCGCCCTTCGACTCTTTCGTGCAGCCACGATGTAGTCATTAACACCCTCCCTGTTCCCAGTAGGGAACTGCAGGAAGGGGAAGGGGTGGGATGACCCAGACGAAGGAAACTACCCTTGCGCCGTGAGCTCGGGCTCTTCTGCGCCACCCTCTGTGGCAACTCTCTCAAATGGAACTGGTGGAAACTCAGGTGGTGGAGAAGCGAAGGTCGGGTCAACAGACTCAAACTCAGCACCCCCAAAAGTGGAAGCTCGGTCAGGACACGAGCTCTTTGCCTTGCGCTTCTGGTTGCTAGACAGGAGGCCGCGAGCATCAACACCAGACATAATGGCTGCCAAAAACCACAAGGTATTAGTCTAGTAAAAAAATAAAAAAATTTTACAAGGCACTACGCCACCTAAAAGGTAACCTACACAGGCTCAGGCCGGCCTGTGCGAGCTTCTCCTCAATCAAGTAGTCCGACCAATGGAAGCCAACTTCTGCCTAGGACTGCAGTGTTTTCCAAACTTCAGGGTCCAACTCAACCCCTGAATCCTGGGTGGCGGCCCTCTAGTGAGCTGGGAAGGGCAACCCTTCGGGGTTGCGAACAACAAAATAGTCCCGCTTCCAAGCTGGGATCCTGTTTGACAGCTCGTATAAGAGCTTGAAGCCGCGGCGGGGAGAAAATTAGTAGGAACGCCTTTTTGGAGGCGCTCCGGGAGAAGCATTCTTGATGCAGAGGATGGTGGAAAGAATGTCAAGGTTAAGGGGAAGACAGTACTCATAAAATAAAGAGATAGTCCCAACTACATTGCGAATGGAGTTGGGGTGAAGCTGGTCAACAATGACATTGAAGTGATTCAAAACCTCCACTATCAGAGGGTGCAGAGGAAGACAGAGGCCAGCAATGAGCTGGTCTTGGAAAATCACTATCTCATCAGGACCGTGCTCCCTAGGATAGTTACCGAAAGGGAGACTATAAACGAGGTCTCTGGGGAGGTTAAATTGGAGAACTAAGGTCCTAAGTCTCTCCATCGACATGGAGGAGGGACCAAAGCTATCTAGCTCCCTGCCTCGAGAGGTAGAAGCAGTCTTGCCAGAAGCCTCCCAAGCTTCTAGAGCCTACCCCCAAGCTCCCCCTAAGCTCAAGGGGGCATCATCTTGGTCATCACCCCAGGAAAAGACATGGTACTGATACTTAGACATACGAACGAAATGATAAGACTCACCAGGGAAGAAATGAACCGAAAAGATGATGTGAGCAGAAGAAGAGCTTGGGCAACTAGATGAAGACGCAACCTCAGACTCCGAAGGCAAGGCAAGTTAGCGTAAAAGAAATGAGGCCTGGGGCCCTTCTATTTATAGCCACTTTGTCCTGAAATCGACGACTTGGATTGAGACAGATATGACAGTTCATAGTCAAGCTGACCGCACGACTTCTGAAACCAAAATGTGACCGACTTCATGTCTTCCATGATTAAGGTAATGATAGTTACACGCCTTCCAGAATTGAGAGCCGCTTCTGCATGTTCTTGGCATTCAAAAGGTCTATAGACCTCCTGACTTCTGCGTGCGCATTTAATACGATCAGCCAATCAAGTTTGAACTTCGGGTCAAATCTACTCACATTTCATGAACTCCTCACGCTAAGGTAGCACCCTTAGCCTGAGGAGTGGGGGGAAATTGATGGATGGTGATTTGACCCGACCCCTTGGGACGGTGACACGTGGACATGACTCAGCACAAGTAACAGTTTAGCACAACAGTCTGACTGCGACTAAGTAACGGGCCCGCAAGACAGCTTGCTTCATCATAGCTTGCCATAGGGCAAGGACCCCCGATGTATTGAAAGGGAATACTCCAAGACAAAGTCTATCCCAGCTCGTGGGCTAGGATAACCAGCTCGCTCCAATTCTTAGGCAAAAAAACTGCCCCAAAGGCAACCTTAAGAGGAATCACCTCGAAGTACCCCTATGAGCTCGCTGCGGGATAGCTCGCTACAAGACTACTCGTTACAAAGCGACGCGATGTTTTCAGGAAGCTTATATCTGACAAGACCGTACCCGTTAGACTGTACCACGTCTCCTGACCGACGGTGCAATTCCTGCTAGCTCGGCAAGACTGTGCCCACGTCTCTCAACAGATGGTGGCGTGTCTGTCATTCCGAGACATGTCACTCATCTAATTGGGTAGTACTCTACAACAGTCACCTGCGCAAGCCTGGCAGATAACGCCTGCGACAGTGGTCTAGTGGCGGTTACGCCCGATTTGACAAGAATGCTCATATATAAGAGCCCCCTAGTTGAAGGGAAGGGCTCTCTCTCGAATACATGATATCTTATCTTGAATATCTTGAACTTTATCTCGAGCTAACTCAGTGATCTAGTGCGACCTACACTCTTAGCCTTCTTTGCACTCTTTACTGCTTTCTCCAGCGTTCTAACTTAAGCATCGGAGTATTCCCATCGGGCAAATCCCCCGGGAATCATTCACCGTCTTCTTCTCAGGTACTATCTGTTGCCAGCGAGGAACCAGTCAGCTGTCAGTTAGGAGTGCCCGGATTGCGCAGCATCAGGTACCAAAGGATGGAGAAGGCCAAAAGGTTTGAAGGATATGAGGATGTGGAAGAGGAAACCTCAAGAAATATCCAAAATGATATCAATTCTGATAGTTGATGAAATAGGTCACTTCGGACTCCAAGTTTAGAACGAAACAAAACCATCTTTGCAATAGGACACTTAAGGAACAAATGACCTATAGTTTCCTCCTCTTTCATACATAGTGAGCAACAAGAGTCAAAGTTGTTCCTCCACACATTGAACCTACTCTTTGTGGGTAGAGCGTCATTTAAGGCCCTCTAGAAAAAAAAATCATAATTTTGGGACAAGTCCATTTTAAATTCCAAAACTTGGACCAACTACAATTCCCAAACAGGAAACCCGCATTTGATGAACAAGGAAGTTCCGAATATAGGAAACGATGAGCTGATGCAGTAGTGAATTGCCCATGAGGAGTAAGGGTCCAAACAAGACGGTCTTCCATAATATTATTGTGCAATGGGAGATCTGAGGATAGAATTGCTTGAGCTGAATGAGGTGAAAATAATCGATTCACCAACTCATGGTTCCAATTGATTCAGTGTTGGATAATGAGTTCTGCTACTTTAAATGAGCTATTCCTTTGGTGCTGAAGGATAGAAGTTGCGTCATATGGGAGCCAAGGATCTGAGAGAGCATCAATACCCCACCCATCACCAACAATCCAGTGGCAACCTTTGCATAAATGAGATCTACATGCGAGTATACCCCGCCAAATATAGGAATCACCAGTTTTTGGCTTTAAACTCCAGAAGCTAGAATTTCTAATGCACTTTGAATGTAACATCTGCGCCCACAGAGAGGATGGGAACTTGAGCAACCTCTAATCCAACTTAATGATATAGGCTCCGTTAGCCGCTGCCATGTCATGAAAACCCACTGCACGGCGGACTTTTGGTTGAAAAAGCAAGGACCACTTACGTAAATGCACTCCAGCCGAATCAGAATCAGCCCACCAAAAGTTTCAGCAAATGTTATTAAGGTCATTGCAAGTCTTCTAAGTCTGCATGATGTATTGTGGAACTGCTTGAAGGGTGGACTTAATGAGAACTGACCTACTGGCGTGGGAAAGAGTTGACTTGGTTTGGACTTTAATCTGTCACAGTGTTATCACTGAAATAAATGGCTGATTTCTGGAAATTGATCTCCTGGCCGGACCATTTACAAAATGAACTTGGCACATTTAAAATTTGATTAACATCATATTTTCCAAATCTGAAACCATGGGTAAGATTTTGCAAACATTTGGTTTCAACATTCTTGAAAAGTATGGAGAAAGTGGGCACCCCTGTTTGGAGCCCCGATAAGGAAAGGACTTACTAGCGTGATCATGAATAAGGATGGAGAAATTCGGGGAGGATATGCAATTTAAAATGAGGTTGTAGAAAACTTGAGAAAATCCGAAGCACATCAGAGTCTTTATGAGAAAGGCCCATTCAATTCGATCATATGCTTTAGATAAATCTAATTTTAGAATAAACGACCCATACCTATCTTTCTGACGCTTCATAGAATGAAGGACCTTCTAAATGATAATAGTATTATCAACAATATTACTGCCGATTAGCTATTGTGTTCAGCTAAACTTATCTTAATGAAACAGCTATTAGTGGGAATGGTCATTTTGACCTCCCATTAGGAATGAAAATTTCCTTTTGATCGATCAAAAAATAAAAAACAAATGATTTAAATTTTCACATACCCTATTTCTCTTTACTTAAGGCCAATCTTCCTTAAGAATCATGCATCTCTTGTAATCCAATTCTAATTCCCATCTAGAGAAATAGGCAATTCTGATGTTGAACCAAGCAAACGCTTAAAACCATAAACAGGTTGATTATTAGTTGGGATAATCGGGTCTGACCCGATTAAACTTGGCATCTATAATTATGACTACTTGGGAACGCTAATTTTGATAATATAAGCTTACCAAAAAATGACAATAAATGTTAAACGGTTTATATATTGCTAAAATAAGTAATTTTTATAAAATCATCTTATATACCAAACTAAAATTTTCTTTCAAGGTAAAATATAATAAAAATTACAAAAAAAAAAAACTATTAAACGTTTATTTATTATTAATTACATAATTGAATTGTTGGGTCTTAATCGATTCAGAATAATAAAAATTGGTCCCAACCCAATTACAATCTGAATGCAAAATTCAGACCCAACCCATTAATTGATCCAAGTGCCACTGCAGGTGTTTATAGAATTTCCTTAATAAAGATTTCCACTATTCATGATCAAGTTATATACATTTTAATCAACATTCCTCAGTTTTTTTTTTCCTGCAAATTATTCTCCTGAAATAGAAATCCAAAGCTAAGGACAGAATCTTGATGACTTTCAACGTTCTTTCTACCTGCTGACAATGCAAGAACATTATTGACAGTGATTGGGTGCCACTCATGTGCATACTTGGACGATCTCAATGTCTCGTATCATTCCACCATTTGGTTTTTGTCCAATCAAGTCAATGGGTTTGGGTTGATAAGATGGGTCAAAAATTCCCAAATAATAGGTATATTTTCCAATTAAAATAAATTTAGGATTCAATATCAAATTTCTTGTCAAACGACATACCCAAGATAATACATACAGATTTTTTTTTTTTTACCCATCCTCGTACAGGATGTATCTGAGCAGGCAAGAGGCGGGACCCATACAACATCCAATTACCAGATCGGCAATGGACTCCTACGAAAGGCCTTTCAGTAAGAATCACCGACAAACCGGGTTATTCCGAGTCAGCTCGGTGATTCTGTGGTCAGAGTGAGTTGGTAACGAGTGGTGATGGTGGAGTGAGTAGGCACCGAAGAAGATTACAAGCCGCAGCACAGAGTCGGGAGGTGGGGGTCGTGTTGTCTCCATCAGTTGACGTTGATTGACATGGAGTCGGAGTGGATTGAACTGATAGATTGCAACTGGGCGTTTTGGTGGTGTGAGTGGGGACAATTAGTGACTTAAATCATCTCTACTGTTCAGGATTTGAGGCCGTGTTATGGGCCACGTGGTCATCCGTATGGCTTCCCTGATAAGGACTCTTGAAAGAACGACGTTTCCTCTCCAGTCCAATCACATGTCCTTGTCTTTTAACTCTTTCTTTTGGGAAATTTTAGAGTTCAGTCCTGGTATTCCAAAATTCATTGTCAGTGTTCTCTACTTCTGTCCACCGTAAGAAGTAGCGGTTCATGGCTTGAACATGATGCTCAAGTGCGGCAGAGATATTAAGCGGATTCCAGCCGGGTCCCACCACTCTAAGTAGGTCCCATCCAATAACAGCCATTGATTTGGTAAAAGGCAATCTGAATTCATTCTGAAATCAAGAAAGTGGTTAAAGATTTGAGAAGTTAGTTCTGGGCAGGTATTTGGACGTTCAAATTAGTCGAGAATGGTGGATAGTGGGGCCAAGCAGTTGAGAACAATGCTACTTCATACGGAATGACATTTTGGGTGCTGGAGAGTCTACGGTCTCTTATTTTGAGAGGGGGTTATCTTTTTATAGTCAAAGATCGTATCTTATTTGGATGAGGCATGTGGCATTGTTGGGATGATGTTGTCCGTCAAAGTCTTTGGGATAAGACCTAATCGCCAATGGAGCTGTCCTCTTGATCCATACGACGCTCTCCTATCTTAGTCGCACTTATCCATCTAACGTAGTGCCAACGTGGCCAATAAGATAAGATGATCACGAAAGTGACACGTGGCACCTGGGACTAGTTCAATCATAATCCAAACACAAAGCTGTTGTTTTATGGCATGGATTTGCAAAACATCATTTGAATTGGCTGAAATGCACAGTTTGGACAATAAGATATTTGGAACTTTTATTAGTTTATGTCATCCAATGAATAATAACCCACCGATTGAATTGAATCAATGGATAATATTAGTCAATCTAGAGGAGAGGAGATGGGCATCGGGGGATCCCCATCCCATCTCTATTTAGTTGGTTTGATGTCATGTTTTAAGTGCATTTTTTGTTTGGTTAACAATATGTACTGAATTGACATATTTTGAAAGTTTAGGAATTGAATTATTGCATTTTAAAATTTGGGAGTCAAAGTGAGAGTAAACCCAAAATACATGGCACCAATCAAGAATTTTGCCTAAAAGATATGGACAACAGGAAAAAACAATAATGCACCTTGGTCAACTCATGTGGCTTCATATTTGGAAGTTAAGAGTGTGATTCACAGTCAGAATTGGAATTAGAATCAAAATAGAAATGAGAATTAAAATCAACAGAAATGGAGGGCAGGGAATGACCATTTCCTCACCTCAAATGGGGAATGCCATTGCAGCAGGAATGGGAATAAAATTCTGATTCCGCCCAACCAAAGAGTTGGAATCAGAATGATCCGATTCATCAACCAAACGGGGCGTAAGATTGTTCTCCAGCTTCCACCTGCGGAATATTACAATAAGAAAACGAAAAATGAAATAGCAGCAAGTGAATCAACGAAAATTGTGCTTGCCAATAGTTTTTTTTTTTTGAACATTTTCCTCTACTTGAGATCATCAGAAATATGTTGAACACATTTACCCAATGTCTATTCAGATAAAAGGGTTTTACCCAATGTCGGTCCTGATCATCAATGGTCTTGGGAAGGGTGCATTGGATACAAAATATTTGGCATTTCCTTGCATGAAGAGGTCACTCTCAGACTCAAACCTGTTCACGCACTTGTCACTTTATCAGCCCAAGATACTAAAAACAAAAAACTACTCTTCAGAATTCAGGAACAATATAACAGTTTAACTCCGAAGAAGCTGAAATTCCACTTAAAAAGAACAGAAGTTAAGCAGAACCCCCATAAGAACACAGATACAGGAATAGAAATCTAAAACATATCTGCGAATCCAACTTGGTGAACCCAAAAAAGTGGGATATATAATTGCTGGTGCAGTTTTCAATGAAATGTAGTTGTTGGTGCAGATTTTCCTTCCAGACGTGCCCATCGTAATGGTTATAAATATAATTACACAAGTTTTTTTGACAGCCAATTATACAAAATTTGTTTTATCTGTTAACTTTTTTATGCATTTCTGCAGACAAATTGGATTAAAATAATGCTCTTTTCTTTGTCAATTTTAATTTCTGTTATTTCACCGGTAAAATATAAAGATCTTCAATTTGGAAAATCGAAACAAAGAAAACCATCCAAGTCATCCATTATCTTTAGCAAAAATGAAAAGTTCTTCTAAATGGATCAACTAAGTTACAGAAAGAACAAATTTTCCTCTAATTCGATAACTTTCAAATCAAAATCTATCTTCCATCTTCCAAAACATAAGCAAGAAATTAGGGCAAACAAACATAAAGTTCAGATCTTGTATAACTTCTATGAAATATAAAGATGAAGATCATCCTGTTTAGTCAATATCATTTGTCAACATCAAATCGATCCATAAGGGTATTTCTGTGGCAAAACCAGTACAATGAACTAGGGATAAATAATACCCAATCTGGTGCTGAGGTCCTGGTAATAACACCCAACTAGCTGCATTTGAACTATTCATGAGAGTCCCATTAAGTTGCAGGGGAAGAGATCAAAGAGATGATGGAGATTGCAGTGAGAGAGAATGATGAGTTACAAATCAATAAACAAATTACCTATTGGGTAACTGTGAGCCTGTTACTGAACCCATAGAAAGATGTTTGTTTTTTGGAGGGGTTTGATCCAGTTGGTTTGGGAATTCATACCCCTATGTACAACAATCTGATTATTTATTTCAGTTCCTGATCAAAGCACAAAAATAGAGGATCCAAGATAAAGTATTTATACTTCATAGATAATACTGATTACACTATACAAGATAGAAGCCTTCCAAGAAACCCTCGACTTCTGATTGAGCCTCAAAAACACTTAGCATGTTCTCCTGACCCTTTTATCTATCCAACTTTGCAATATAATACTTCAAATTCATCTCTAAGAGTCTAACTGTTTTCAAGTTTTGCCTTAGCTATAGAACTGTAAAGTGAATCACAAGGACTCAATCCCAATCCTACCATCTCATTGAGCAAAACCTCAGCTTCTTGCCATTTTCCATCCTTACAAAGGATACCAATGGTCAGACTATAGCTAGCCATGTTTGGGAGCATTCCATTATCGTGCATTTTTTCTAGCAACCTCAGCGCTCTATAAGAATTGCCTTCTTTGCAGTAACCATAAATCATTATATTGTAGATTATATCATTAGCCTTCAAATGCACTTCACTCATTGATCTAAACAGCTTGGATGCATCCTTCATGTTACCTTTGACACAGAACCCATTTATCAGGATGCCATAAATATAAACATCTGCCATCAAGCCAGCCTTCTCCATAGAGGAAAACATCTCAAGGGCTTTCTCCATGTTGTCTGATTTGATCAAAGCATCAATGAGAATACTATATGTTACTTTTGAAGGAAATATATCTCTCTCCTCCATTTCTCTAACAAGAAAGGCAGCTGTCTCAAAATTTCCAATTCTAGAAAAACCTGCAATTAAAACATTATAAGTAACCAAAGATGGAGATTGGCCAGTTGACCTCATCTTATCAAACAATCTCGATGCCTTGTCCAACTTTCTAGCTTTGCAAAACCCATCAATTAGAGTGTTGTATGTGATTGAATTTGGACTCAATCCAGCCTCCTTCATCCGACTTACCAACTTCTCAGCTTCCACGGGTTTCCGTACTCGACATAATCCACTAATTAGTGTGTTATAAGTGACAACATTACAAACAACACCTCTCTCATGCATTTCATCAAATAATTCAAATGCTTTTTTCAGATTACCATCCTTACAATACCCACTAATCACCGAATTGTAAGTATAAATATTAGGAAGAGTCCCCTTAAGTTTCATCTCTTCATAGAGCTCAAACCCTTCCTTGTTAAAGCCTTTTCTGAAACACCCGTTAATCATGGTTGTATAAGTGAACTCATTGGCAACCAAACCCAGCTTTTCCATCTTAGAAAATAACTTCCTTGCCTGATCAATGTCGCCGTTCTTGCAACACCCATCAATCAAAGTAGTATAAATGACTACATTTGCGGACCAGCCCATCTTTTCCGATTGAGATAAAAGCTCAAACCCCTTACTCAAATCACCAACCTGACAGCAACCCTTAATCATTATTCCATAACTGTAAATATCTAATTGAGTTCTACCCTGTGTTTCATTGAAAACGCACCAAGCATTTTCGAAAGAATCCAACTTGAGAAGATGAGTCAATAGGTTATTGAAAGTGCTTGGACTGGGTACCAGGCCACGGTTAAGCATTTCAGTGAAATAAAAGAGGGATTCTTGAAGCATTTGAGATTGGATAAGAGCGCCGATGATTGCTTCATATAAAAGAATAAGAAGTGAATTTGGACCCGAATGGGTTTGCGTAAAATGGTGGAGTAGAGATGGGAGAGATGAGGAAGTGAAGGAAGAAGAGTAAAGCTTGCCTGAGAGAAACCGTAGAAGAACGGACTGAGCTTGTGTTAACATGTTTGAGGAAAGGAGGAGGTGGAGGATAGCGGACGTGGACTCATTGGTGTGTTGGAAACCTTGCAGGATTGATTCGTTGAAGATTGAGAAAGCTTTGAGTGGTGGGCTTTTCACCATTTTCTGTATAAGATTGAAAGCTTGGTGGATCTGTGACATATTCGTCGCCCTCTTCTGCCACCAAACTGGCTGAATACTAGTTTAGTAATTCTACCTTCCTCCTGCAAATCAAGTTCGAAGTATAAAATCTTATACCTGATTTGCTATCAACCATCAACTGAAAACAGTAATGGAGGGAAACTAGCATCAAACCTTCAAGTTCAGGGTCCTCGGAACTCTAATTAGCTCGAATAGCAATTTCAAAAGTAAAGCAGGGGAGAGATCGAAAGAGAGGAAGATGGATTGGAGTCATGGAGGGATGAATTCGAGCCCAGCTGAGCTGCTTGGAGATGTTTGGAGCGGTTTTGAATAGCCCTGCAAAAACAACCATATTAATCATAATCAACCTGATTCGCTTGGAAGGTCTGACGGCTTGGTCAGATGCCTGTGTTGTTGATTCAATCAATATTTTTCTTTTCTCGTCAAAATCTTTGCTAAGCAAATGGTTTAGGGGCTAAATGAACCCAAAATCATGGGGAGTGACAGGTCTATTGATCAAACCAATTGGGTCAACAACTAATTAAAAACATTGCCCCGAATAAGTTTCGAAGACGCAAACTTGGGTGCATACTTTTTTCTCTGATAAATAAACTCGGGAGGATATTCTAGAAACAAAAACATCATATAGGTAATTGGTGAAAACCAGAATAAATTACAAGAAAAAACTATCTATACAGTAGATAAGCTAATTACCTCTATGTGGAAAATGCAGAAACAATCGCTCATGCTCTTTATATAAATAAATGCCTATAAAAGATAGAAACAATTGCTTATGCTCTTTATAACTTGGCATCATTCTAGATGTGTGTGGTTTATTTTGCATTAAAGCCAAAGAATTAAACAGAAATGGCTTTCTTGAATGGATTAAATTGGTGAGTGATGGCATTGAATTTTTTAATTGAAATTGATATAGGAGGTATTTGGTGCATTAGCATTTTGTTGTACAAATTTACGAGAAATGTGTTCTCATATATATGAGTGTCATTTCAACTAAAAAAAGTATGTTTAGAAACATCTAATTTGATGTTTTTGGTATTGTCTGCATAGATAACAACTCAAAAACATTTTAGGTAGAAAACCTTCCTCACATAAATTTGTATGGATTAACAAAAAATGCATCAACAATACAACACCATTGTATCAAACGCCCCTTATAATTTTGGAAAATTGTCAAAAACTCATCACGAGTTTTCAGCATTTCTCTTAAACTCATCATAACTTTTCAAAATGTTTAAAACTCACCATGTCACTAATTTGACATTAAAGAGACTAACGGCTGTTAATATATTACCATTTTAACCTTCATAGAAAAATATAAAATATATACATATATTTTAATATTTAGATGTGAAAAAAAGGAAAAAGTTCAAAAAATATTTTCAAATAAAAGCACAGAAATTACAAAAAAATATAAAAATTATAGAAAGTGCCCACAAAAAAAAAAGAAAAATTATTTTCAAATTATAGAAACTATGGAAATTGAAAAACAAAATCATAAAATAAAAATGGTAGAATAAACACCAAAAATTACAAATAAATAACAAAAAGTACAGAAAATTTTATAGATGGTAGAAAATAGAAAAATGTAAAAAAAAACAGAAATTATAAAAAATATTAGAAATTTTAACAAAACACTAAAAATGTAAAAAAGAAGGAAAATTGAAAAATGAAAAAGACCCTTTAACTCTAACTCGCCATTCAAAGGTGATTTGGTCATAAAAATTGTTATTTCTGCTGACATGGACACCTCTGTTAAGAAACATTAACGATATACTAATAGAAGGTGAGTTTTGGAAAATAAAATCTTACTGACATGGTGAGTTTTAGACGTTTTGAAAAGTTGTGGTGAGTTTAAGAGAAATGCTGAAAACTCATGGTGAGTTTTAGACAATTTTTGCTTAACTCGCACAATGGATGTCAAATTATAAATGTTACATGCAGGAATTATCCGGAGATGAATAGGATTTGAAGCCCAAATCACAAGACAATGGAGGGAAGAGCTTGAGTAGAGTTTCTTTGGCTGCCATGGATGAGATGCTACCTCAAGGTAAATGTAGATGGGAGGTTTCATAGTCCTGGTTTTGCTGCTTAGACTGCATTTGGTTGGAGTGCAAATGTTGAACCATTGCAAATTTGCATTCGTTTTGTAAGTATTCAAAAAATGCATTATTTTTTATTTAAAGATGTATATTGACCAGAGTTTGCATCGAATATAAGAGAGAATTTTGTTTTAAGAAAATCAAAGCAAAATTTGTTATCTTTATCAAAGTAAATGGAACATAGTTTTGCATCACTGAAAAGTGAAACCCTCAAAGAGAGAAAGAGAAGAGAACAGTTTTGAACCACAAGAAAAACGTAATTGTAGCGATCTTTACCTTCCGTCTTTGAGAACTGAGAGAAGTAACTCTATTATTTCGATCTTTGGTATCTCATTTTGATCTTTCTTTTTGGTGTTAGGTTGCCTATCTTGTTGGAAAATCTACCTTCATTTTGTAGGTAGATCTACATTCGTTTTCAGATGCAACTCTGATCTACCTTTGTATTTAGGTAGATTTACCTTCGTTTTCAGAGAAGCAGCTCTGATCTACCTTCGCTTTTAGGTAGATCTACATTCGTTTTTAGAGAGGCAACTCTGGTCTACCTTCGTTTTCTGTTTAGCTATTTTCTTCTTTGTTCAGCTATTTTTCAGGTAACTAATCTACCACAATGTTATCCCACGTATTATTGATTACCCGTTGATTGTTTGTTATACGGAAAAGATTGTTATAAAAAATGATCTGGGATTATCTATTATCATTTATCAATCAATGTTGGGCACAAAATTTGAATTTTCACATATGGAAAACTAAGCAACCATGTGTTAAAGGACTCTTATGAGCCAAAAAAGAATGTTAATAGGTGGTCCATTAACTTGAAAACTACACTCAATTTTGAAGTACTATATGTGTGTCTGATTCCAACTTTTGCTCATTCTTGCCTGTGAGATAAATAGGTAAATATGTTCTCTTTTATGATTTATTGGATAATCAAAATTGATATATATTATATAGATGGACAATTTTTATGATTATAAATGTCATATGGGCAAAAAAAAAAAAAAAGAATAATGTTCTTTTATTTATGTCCTACAATGATTTTGATAGAAGATAAGAATACAAGTGTCAGTGGACTAGGTTTGGCTTGAAACCAATTTGAACAGATTGGTTGGTGTAGATATTGAATTGAATTGGTCCAAAATGATATAAGATAAGAAGGAGCTTTTAGAGGGCAGTTGGAGGGAGGTTTTCAAGTGCTTGACTTCTATTTTAGTCATTAGAAAAGTAGAAATTATGAATTCAATGAATATCTTGTTCACCTGAATTAGAAGAATAGAAATTTGACTAAAAATCCGAGCACATCAGGGATAATGAGGAAGAGTTAATTCTTGGGGTAAGTAAATTTGGAGATGGAACTGTTTTCAATAGATTCCATTCTTTCATGATCTCTAAGCATATCTTGCTGCCATTGTTTGTTTTCAATAGTAAGTAAATTTGGAAAACAAAACCATAGGCTTACTTTCAAAACCCCATCTGGAAATCTATAGAAAAAATTTATCCACTGGCAAGCAGGAATTAACTCTTCGGCTTATTTACTACAGAAAATCTACTAAGAACTTTTGGACTTGAATGTTTCTAGGTACATTATGGTTATTTTCCATGAAACATTATGATTCTTTTCCATCAATCTTGCTTGGAGATGAAACTATTGCAGTTTGAGACGATTATGGCCATGAAAACATGTTGGTTCTTTTCCATGAAAAAACCCTGAATTTTCTTTTGAATAACTTAATTCTCTAATCCCATTGATCACCTTATTTCTTCTAGGTTATATTTAGGGCCTTTGTTTTCTTTTTTGTTCTCAAAAATGATTATTATCTCATATCATCACCTTCTCTTACATTGTGCCCCATTACAAATCTGGTAGCATTTTTTGAAATCCATTGGTTGTTGAACATTGTCGATACTTGGCTTGTTAGGGGGCATAACTTATAACAAGAAAGGTATAAAGGTAACTCTATAGAACTTAACTTCATATCCTTTCCTCTGTACAAATCCTAATACTCTTTGCTATTACTCTATAATATTTTCAATGACACAAGAAATTAGATTCATAATCAACTCTAAAAAAGATAGGTATTGTAGAAGGATGTAACAAGATGAAGCTTATAGCCATGAAAGAACTATAACTAATTTGTCAAAGAAGATCACTCAGAATTTTTCAGCAATGTCAAAACAATGATGAAGTGATGAAATGATGAACTAGATAGTGGCCAACAAATCATCCATCAACTCTAAATGTGAAGTAATGAACCTATCTAACTTTGCTTGCATTCAATATGTAAATACAATTTTATTTGGTGCTAAGGGCAAGGCCAAGTAGGCAAGTAGAGGTATAGGTTTGATGCAATGAATTGACTATGATCTACCCTGGTTAGTAACCCCACAAAAAGTCTGACTCAAATCTAACATAACTTTGATTTAGAATCCATTCCCAGCTCAATTTTACTCATTTCCAAGGACAAGGCCAAATAGAGATGTAGATTTTATGCAATTCTATGAAGCATGTTCTGGGAAAAGAATGCTAGAATAATCTAAACCAGAGCAAGATCATATCAAGTAGCTGACTATCTGCAAAAAAATAATAAAAAATAAATAAAACAAAGGTTAGGTCAATATCCATTCCACCCCTTCCAAGATCCCATACAACTAGGACTTGTTTGTACAATAGCTAATTACCTATTTCTCATCCCACATTCTTATTTTACTAATTGTTTGTACAATAGCCAACGTAGATTAATATAGGTTTAGTTTGCAACTAGATCCCATTACAAGAAAATCGGCCTTTAGCAGTAGTCACAACTTTGTTGCTAAATGTTAAAAAAACTACTCCTAAAAGTTTTAATTATAACCAGTTTAGTTGTTGTTGATAATGGTGTGGTTAAACTCTTCTAATTACAATCAATTGTTGCTAGTGACGATGTATAGCAACAGTCGATATAATTGTTGTTAAGATTGTCTTTTTGCATGAAACCAAACAATGGCCCAATATTCATTATTTGGAACAATTACTATTGATTGTAACTACAAAAGTAATTTTTGCAACAATTTGCTAACTGTAGTCATTTATGTTAGTAGAAATAAGCACATTAATCATTGCTAAAGCATAGGTAACAATTGATCAATTATTGCTTATAACTATCTTTTGTAACAATTTTTATTGAAATAAAGACAATCATATAATTGTTATGAATTATTAATAAAACAATTCTCATTAATTGTTGCGAATATAATTAACAACAATTCTACAATTATTACCTATAATAATTTTAGCAACAGTAATTATAGACTATTATTAAATTAGCAACAAGTGAATAATTGTTACCGATTTCACTAATTACTTTTCATTTTATTTAGTTACAATTAAAAATGGTTGTCAATATTGATTTAGTTGTTGTTATTAATATTTTTAATTGTTGTAAATAATTTGCAAATTGTGGTTAATAAAAAATTTGCACGTAATCAAAAGTAATATGATTGTTGCCAATGATCACATAATTGGAACTATTATCAATATTAATTTCATTTTGTTACATCCATATAACATACTTTACACATAATTTATTATGACCATTCATTTGTTCACTCAATTCAATCAATAGACAATCTTAAATCTATCCATCACATAAATATATATTCATTGGTTTTTAAAAGATAACATATTCAAATCATCAAAAATTAAAATTCAAAAGTTTATATACAAAAAAGTAACACTTAAATAAAAAATGCTAGTATCAAAGGAAATTTTTTCTCATTAAATTTGTTCCTCTAGTGTTTGATTTTAAGAAGCACTAGCACCCTCATTATTATTCTTCCACAAAAAATAATATAAATAATTTTATCAATCACGATCTTGAAAAAAAAAAACTACTTAATTTAAACTTCAAATAAATTTATTCAGAAAAAAATTACCTACAATGTTGAAGTTGATCCACGTAAGATATTTGATAAGTCGATAGTTCCATTTTGAGCAATATTATCTAATAATGAAGTCATGACCAATTGCATTTTGTCTTGTGTTTTCAATTGTTATCTTTTTGTTCTTTCTTCTTCTAATTGCTTCTGTAACTTTTCATTCTCTGTTTTCAATCTATCATTTTCTCCTTTTTTGCCCCAAACTTTTGATGTAGTTGGTCCAAATCCAAACAATCAAACATACCTATTATGTTCTGGACCAAGTACTTGCGGAATAGCATCTTGATACTCATTGCTAATTTGCGAACTTTCTCTATCCATCTTTATCTCATCTAAATTTCTTTGCAATATAAATTAAACTTTAAAAAGTTTCTTTACTTTCATATACATAAATTTATGAATAAATAATAATAAAAATAATAATAATACTAATATAATAACAATACTTACAATAGCATGAGCAATATCTTCATTTGGAACATCTCCATTCTTTTTTTTTTTTTTGTTAGTGTGGTTCTAAATATCTCTGTCCGTGTAGGTTCCCTTTTTTTTTATGCTTGTTTTCTTATTTTTTAACATACAATAATTATAACTTTACAACTAATGAATGTAAATTTAACTTAATTTATTTCAATTATAAATGCATTATTTAAAATAAGAACAATAATTAAGACTAGATACATAAAAATGGTTGATATTATAAGTTACATCAAATAAATCACTTGAGAAATACTTAACCAATTCTTTCCACTTATCCAAATGAACATCAGGAGGGCAATTTCTAATTCTTTCCTCATAAATTTCATTGCCATAATAGTTCACCTTTATTTTATTCCTGTATACCCTCCTCTTATCTCCAAGATTTCTCATGACTCAATCCTTATGTTTTTTTTCAAGTTCAAACTTCTTCTGCAATTAGTTAATAAATTATAAAATTAAAATATATTAATTTTAGATTGATAAGACAACATATAATAAAAAAAGATCTTATATATATATATATATATATATATATATATATATATATATATATATATATATATATATGTATATTGATAATATTACCTGGATCATTTGCCATAATGGACAGGAACAAGTCCCCCATTCCTTGCTTGCATTCCTATATAATTTACAATTTTTTCCTACATTCCCCAATAGGTTGTAAATCATCATTTCATTGTAATTTAATTTTTTGGTCATTGGGTAGTTCTATAATGTTTCTAAGGATTGTATGCCCTCGACCTCCAGTTTGTTTTCTTATATTATTAGAAACTGTACCAAAATAAATAATACATATTATAGCATCATACTTAAAATGATATAGATATGAATTGTGAAACTTTATTCATGTAAAAATTACCTGTATGAACTGAACCATTTGAATTACCAATTATACTAACGGGAGGAGTATCTCTTTGTAAATTTGTTGCAACAAGACATTCTGAGCTTGAAGCTTCATTCTTCATTTCTATTATTAGTAGGCATGTTGGTTCCCAAATATGTATTAGTAGGCTGACTTTGCTCCCTTTGTATTGATTGTGGGGGCGGCATCTCAGTATGATTATTGGATGGGGAGCTATAAACTGATATATCAGCCTCTCTTGATGCATTCTCTCGAAAACTTTGTAGAAATAATTGACATTTTGATCTCCTCATTTCCTATGCAACATTCCACTACATTAAAACATATACACAAATTATTCGAACAAGCACATAGCTAATAGGAACAAAAATAACGCATTAAGAAAAGGAATATAAAAATGGTTTATAACTTAATCCAAATATATTGATAAAAATTAAAAAGCTATGATAGAAACCAGATAACAAATCAACATCAATCTTAAGGGATGATGTAGCTATGCTATCAACAAAAATAAGGGAGTTAATCTTATTGATATTGGTTAATGATAAGGAAAGCTCATTTATTTATGAAAACTCTACATAAGATAGATACTTCTTTCAACAATTTGGTAGGTAAAGGCAAGGTTCAGGGGCTTCCCGATACGCCCCAACAGGGGGTTTTTTGGGTCTCAACCAGTTCAAGGGGTGGTCGGACCTTAAACCGACCCCTCTGAACCAAATTAAACAAAAAACTAAAAAAATAAAAGAAACATGTACTGATACACACCGATACGCCTTTTCCAGGGTACCGGGTGTATCGATACCTTGAACCTTGGGTAAAGGTTTGGTATGTCTACAACTCTACATAAGATAGAAACTTCTTCAAACAATTTATCAAGGCATTACATTTGCATTCATGACTCATTCTGCATTGATTCAGGTTCTGTTAGATAACCACAAAATAAGATATATCTAATTTTCTGACTATAGAAAAAAGAAAATCAAATATTGCTCTTTCCTTGACCCTGGCCATTTATGGGCTGCTTATAAACTCAGATTGAGAACCACATTCTTTCAAAACAAGAAAATCAAGTATTGATCTTTTATAGACACATCTGCCTTTGTACCAAGCTAAGACAACATTGTTTGTGGTAGATAGTGAGTTGGACATGGTTATCAATAATACCATGCCTAATAACATAGCTTATATAAGCACTTGATACCATCACTGAACATTTACCTATATATAAATAAAAGATCTAGCTTCTATGAGGATAAAAAGAAAAAAAATGGTTTCTATAGAAAGATGAAAAAATTATAGCTTCATGGTTGTGTTCATGTTTCATTTAGTTCACAAATGCAACCAATGTTTTGAGAGATATTTTCATTTTCTTGTTGGTTCTAGAATCAACAAACCATGGTTCCAAAACCATTAACTACAATAGAAAATGGCCTCCTCCTGTGAAAAAAAATTGGAGTTGCATTATTTCTTCAATCAAAGGTCTCCATGAGTTCCAGTAACTACTAGACATTTCTTAATAGATAGAATCCAAATGTTTATGTTAGAACCATTAAAAACAAGTACTAAATCCTTATTAAAACTATATCTGTAGTCACTCTTACCACTACAATGTAAACCTTTTGTCAGCTCCCCTCTCTTATCCAAAGTTGCAATAATAATAGTATAACCAAATGTGGAAGACAAAAGTTATAGAGATGCTGAATATTTACATCAGTTAGTGCATATGAGATATCTGGCAAGGTTTTAAAAACTGACCCAGAAATGGAACCGTTTTGGGCACCATTTTCCAGTTTGGTGGTTCAACCGTTCGGTTCAAACGATTCGACCCTTGATGTCATAAATAAATTTAAAAACAAAAAAAAAATATTTATATATAATAAAAAAATACCATAAAAATAAATAAAATACAGAAAATACAGGAAAAAGAACAACATATGAAAAAAATAAGAATAATATAAAAATAATAAAATACAAAAAATACAAAAAAAAATTCCAAAAAATATAGAAAAAATTCCAAAAAATAAAAAAGACTAAGAAAGGAGAACTATGAAGGGCCATAGGCTACATACAATAAATTCCTTCCCTTGCCTAGAGGATGAATTGTGAAGACCAAGAAAGGAGAATGCTTGAATCAAGCCAATCAACGAGTCTTTTCAACTCTCCATTTCATTCTCAATGGATAGGTTAGCTAAACCAAAAATGTTTTTGATTGATAAAGTTTCTTGATTTTTAGTTTGCCAAACTCAATACTTTGCCCACCTAGAAGGATTATGCATTTTGGGATGCCTTCCATTCCACCCCACAAATGTTGTAAATGCAGTCAGTAATTAATTGCTGAATGCTGAAGGCCTCTTCCCCACATTATTCACTACCTTTTCCTTTTTCCATGCACCCTCAACTTATCCATCTCGTCTCTCCTTGCATTTTTGATTGAGAAATTTTACAGCTGAGAATTTTATAGAGTATGCCAAATAAATGTGACAAAAAAAATCTTGTTTCTCTTTGCTATTTTAGACTTATTACTAGCAACAATGCAAGATGCATTATATAAAATCCAAATGGAGTGGTCACCGACGCCAATGGATGCCTCAACCTCAGATTCTGCAATGGCTTTCGGCTCCAATGGAGTGGTCACCGGCAAAAATGGTGGTTCGGTTCCTTGAAAAATCATAGTATTACAAAAAAAAAAGAGTTAATTAAAAATCATTCAAATGGCTAAATGAGAGATAATAACTGAAATCTGAAGTTCTGAACTAAATAATGGTGGTTCGGTTCCTTGAAAAATCACAGTGATCGCCGACTCACTTAGTTACCTAAAAAATCACAGTGGTCGCTGACAGCCGCAACGAAGATAGTCGCCGAAGGTGGTTGAGAAAGACTTGAAATTCGAAGCTTTGGTCGTCGGCGGGTGCTTGGTCGGATTTTGAGAAGAGCAGTGCCGGTGTATCGCTGCCATAGTCTTTGGTGAATGCCTAACAAAAGCATTCAAATATTATAAATATATAAATATATAAATAACTATATAACAAAACATTTAGTAATATGTAATAGCTTTAAATAAATAAAATTCAAATAACAAAAAATTTAAATATTTTAATATTATTTAAATATTTAAATAAATATTTAGCATAAATAGATTTTAAATAGTTAAAATAACGAAAATATGTAATAAATTTAAAATTTTCACAAAAGTAGAAAAATAAGTATAACATAATATTGAAATTAATAATAATTTAATATCTTACAAAATTAACAACGAAATATATGTATTAATAGTACAAATTATATTTTAATGGATTATTAAATTCAGTAAATAACAAAAAATTTAAATATTTTACATATTATTTAAATATTTAAATATCTAAGTATTTAACATAACTAGATTTTAAATAGTTACAATAACAAAATTATGTAATAAATTAAAAAAAATCTTAAAAGTAGAAAAATAATTATATCAGAATATTGAAATTAATAATAATGCAATATCTTAAGAAATTAATAATAAAATTATATAATAATAGTATAAATTATAATTTTATGGATTACTAAATTTAATAAATAATTAATATTTTAAAATTTAAATATTGTACATATTATTTTATTATCTAAGTAACTAAACATTTTAAATAACAAAATATTTAACATAACTAGATTTTAAATTAGTTAAAATAAAGAAGTCATGTAATAAATTTTAAAAAATGAAAAGTAGAAAAATAATTATAACATAATATAGAAATTAATAAAAAATTAATATTTTACAAAATTAATAATTAAATAACTTTAATAATAATTTAATATTTTTTACATAATATTGTAAGTAACTAATTTCACTTATATCAATTAATAATTTGAGAAAATAACTTTATAAAATTTAATATTTATTAATAATAATTTTAAACTCTTAATATATATATTATATAATTTTGTATCATAATATTAATATTTATTTTATTTAAGTAATTATTTATTGTTTTTGTGATTAATGAATTTTCAATAATTATGTGTAAATTTATTTTTGTTTTGTTATTTGTCAAAAAACTTTCAATAATTATTGGAGATTAAACTACTATTATTGAAAATTTTAAATTTTGTTTATTGTACTTATTGTATTTATTGTATATTTTATATAACTTATTGATTAATATTTATTAGAGATTAGACTATTATTTGAGATTATACTATTTATTGACTAATTTAATATATTTTTAGTACTTATTGTATTTTTCATTATCAATATATTTTTCAATAATTGCGTATTTCTGTTATAAATTTTCAACAATTGTTGGGGATTAAAATATTATTATTTATCAAAGATGAGACTATTAATTTATCTGAAATTATGGGTGTTCATGAGTTGGTTCAGTTCGGTTATAGGTTGTTTTGCCAACCAAATTGACCTGGTCAGTTGAAACCGACTAACCATTTGTGAAAACCAACCCACTCAAGTTGTATCAGTTTGGGTTGATTTTTTGGTTTGGTCAGTTGGTTCAAAAGATTTAAATTTGAAAATTAAATTTAAATTTTAAAAATTATAGTAAAATTATTAAAAATTAAATTTATGATATAAAACATATTAGACTAAGAAATATGGGAAATTTTCCACTTTTTCATATTAAAAATTATATTTAAAATATAAAATATTAATATATATATATTAATGGTCAGGTCAAGTTGATCGGGTTGGTCGGTTTCATCAATTTAATGAATAAACATAACTGAAATTAATTATTGTTATTTTTGTATTACAAAAAAAATTATTAAAAGTAGTATATAAAATATGAATGATTTTTAATTATTTAAAAATTTGAAAACATAAAATAGTTGTATACTCTTATGTGTTTCTATTAGGGTCATTTAGTAGGAACACACTTTAGAGTTTTACATATTTACTTAAACCTACCTTATGGTTTTCATTTTAATAAAATATCTCATATATTTTACAACTTATTTACTTAATCAACCTTTCATCAATGAGTGTGTGTTTTGCCATTAGTGCCACGATCTTTTATTCCAAAAATACCCTTATTACTTTTTTGTACAGAAAACAAAATTGACCAAATATAGTCAATAGAGTGGTTGCTTGTGTCTTATTAGGGGCAAAAATGATATTTTTATTTTTATTTTCTTTTGATAAAATTTATTTAAATGAACATTAAGGTCAACACTGTCATCTAATGGAAGATTGATTAAATCTATAGCAAATTATAAGTGGTGTTTTAGTAAAATGCAAACTATAGGATAAATTTTAGTAAATTCATGAAACTATAAGGGGTGTTTTAGTAAATGACATTTTCTATTATTTACCTTTTGCTTAACAAATCCCGTATATCGCATGGGTCCCTGCTAGTTACTAAATAAACTAAAGTTAATAGAACAGGATAAGGTAGATGAAATTTTCAAAGGTGTTCTATTCATCACTCATCAGAGAATCAGAGAATTTGGGATTAGACCAATTCCTCCTTGCCGAGATAATCTCCTATAATCATGAGGAAGTGTTGTGTACCTCCATGAAGAAAATTTTTAGTTTTGATGAAGAGAATTGACGATCGTGAAGAGATTCATATGAGACAAATGACTGTGATACTATCTTTTCTGGTTCTATACTATCTGGAGAGGTCATCCAACTAAAGTGTAATTCCTTAATTTGGAGCATAAACCATTGTTCTTGTGCTTTTCATTATAAAGGTAACAGATGATATCATTAATTCTTCCAAAATCCAGGGTATTCTGATTTAACACAAATAACCTGTCATGTTTAAGACATATCTGATGGTGGGTCAACACAGTTTTCTTTTTTAGTTGGTTTAATTTTTTATTAAATTACAGATTATCACCTTATACTATGGGGGTACTGATAAGCCCTTACGTTTATTACAAAGACCCCTTGAACTTTTAGATTTCAGCACTTTTCCCACTCTTCATTACTTGGATGGATGGAGAAAGTTAATTTTTTAAAATACCCTTTTGAAATTTGTAGGATGACATTTCAAAATGATAAAAAAGGTTAAGGCAAAACACGCTCTCTTTTTCGCCCACTTAGAAAGAAAGAAGAAAAAATAAACAGAAAAGTACGGACAGGCCTAATGCAGATTTTTAAATTTCACTGTAAAATCTATAAACATTCAAAATGTCAAAAACCCACATTGTATGCATCCATACCACCCGTGAATTGGCATCAATTCCGAGCTGACACCTACCCTAAATGTACTTTGGACCTAAAAATTCAGACTTTAGGCTGAACCGTCATTCTCCCTAAACAAAAGTACATGATTTATACAAATATGTAAGAGAAAGGACGAAATGGTCCCATAAATTAAGGAAATGGTAGTTTGGAGATTTAGAAATCTTTAACAAATTAAATGAGAATCTTTTTTGAGGTTAATTGAGGAATACCAATGGAGGGAGCAAAGTGTCACTACCACCAAAGTATAGGTAGTTATATATAATTTACCCAAAAAAGAACTTTTATTTACCACACTTATTTTTGTTTAATATGATAGAATATATATATTAGAGATGTGCCCAAATGTTATATACAAATTTTCTGTAATTTTTATTGTTTTTTATATATTTTTTTAATTTTTATTATTTAATTAATACATCATGGATTATCCCATTTGACCTAAAATGTGAAGCC
The DNA here is from genome assembly GCF_056320005.1 of Nelumbo lutea. Taxonomy (NCBI): domain Eukaryota; kingdom Viridiplantae; phylum Streptophyta; class Magnoliopsida; order Proteales; family Nelumbonaceae; genus Nelumbo; species Nelumbo lutea. The sequence goes on along the minus strand of NC_142684.1, from coordinate 133,719,914 downwards.
ATTGCCATCTTGAATAGTAAAATGGTTTTTGTTTCTAGGTCAGTTTTAAATTTTGTATTTTATTTTCATTATTAATAATAATGCTTCTTATTTATCATATTTATCTTTGTTTACTAAATTTTTATTATTTCACTATGATACCATGGTTGACCCATTTGACATTTTTGAAATAAAATAATTATTAGAAAATAAAAAAGAGGTATGTACAAGGAAAAGGCTCAGCCTTAAAAGAAAAAAAGAAAGATTAATTAGACCACCGAATAAGCTCCATGTCCCAAAAGTGCATACCAAAAAACTTAGAATGCAACCAAAACCCAAAGCCAAAGCCACAAAACTATAGAATGTGCCAAACCAAAGCCACAAGACTAAATCACAGGAGCTATAGCTTCGTAGCACCCAACTTGAACCCAACATCATTTTACAAACAGGTGTTTGACAGCATGGTTGGTTTTGTTTATGAAAACAGAAACAACTGCCATAACAGCAAAAAATACATTCCCCAAAGTCTTCCTACCTCTTGCACCAGTGTACGTATACCCCTAATATTCTTGCAACTCCTTCCCCTATCCCTACTGCATTTCAGACCTCTTGGGCCCACTTGAACCACTGTGTCAACGTAGAAGTGAACCAGTTTCCTTAGTTTTTGGTCTCCAAAAAGCCCACGTTACAGTCATCCTTATGCAAAGCAGCTTGTAGAGACTCCTACTCCACTTGATCAAACACTTCTCTAGTGAAGCTCTCCCCACCAATAAAATACATGATTGCAATATTTGCTTCCTGACATCCACCTTCACCCTCCTCTCTTTAGAAAGCATCATTTCGTCAGCCTCTGAATCGCCACTCAAAGGCACACTCTGCACCCCTTGGTCTGTTGATATCTCAACAGGGGATCCAGGCATCTCAACCCCTTCCCTTTCAAATTAATCCTACCCAGAACCGCTACGCCTACTATTTCAACTTCTCTTTCCTGCCAATGGCATGACCTGACAACTTCCTTAATCTTCTGCCTAAAAGCATTAAACAACTTTCTATTCAAGAACTACTTACCCATCACTAAGGAGAAGCTGAACTCCTGGTTTTTTATTCCACGTACGCTCATAAGTGCGACCACTGCTAGGGAGGGGTTGAGGTCCCTTACCTCCAAGGCCTCAATGCTAAACCTCTAGAGGTAGTAGAATTTTCAACCCACAACCATTTTACCTAATATCCTAAATATAAACTCCTGAGGCATGAAGAAATCATACTTCTGTAAGGCAACAACTATCACTTTTGTCATGGTTGAAGAAAAAAAAAAGGAAAACAGCAGAAGAGCTTGTGGCACTAGGTAATAAAAAGGAATTAATAGAAAAATGGTTGAAACACAAGTGGGAAATTAGGCAAAATCTTCTCAAGGATTAAGATTCTAGAAGAATCTGTGAGACAACTCCTGTGCCTACAGGAAGGATGAAGTTCCTTTTACCGAAAGCAGCATTGTGGCAAGTTATCATCTTGGATGTTGGCAGGTTGCAAGAGAGATTGAAGTTGTTAGAAGCTTGCTTGGTAGGACAATTTGTGATATCTAACCAGATGAAAAAGAGGTAGGGAATTGGGCGGCAGAGGAATGGAACACTATAAAGCCAGTTCAAGGACCTTTTATCCATGTTGTCAACTAAGGCAGAAGCTGATAATATTTTGGAATGGGAGAGTTCCCAAATGTGCTGGCCAGAATTGAGAACAAGTAGATGGGATCCTTCAAGATAACTCCAACAAGTTTCCTGCAGATTTATGTAACACGAATTCCTTTATAGGCATTTTGAGTTCAGACATTCCATGCTACAGATGATGCACATGGACGCTTTGTAAGCATTGATCATAATAGTGGTTTGTCATTCGTGGAATCAATCATCGGTCATGAGGATCCTCATCGAAGCAGCTTATCCTTGTCTTTTTTTTTTTTTATTTGGTTAGTAATCACAAGGAATAGATTTATTAAATTAAAGGAAGAAGATACAACAAGGAGTTGTGAACAATAACCATGCCCAATACTAGGCAAGCTCCCCGAACACAACACATAAACTGTCTTTGAACGCCTTGCTTGGCTAAGTTGTCTACCAAAGCTGCTTGTAGACCTTCTAACTCAACGAACTTGGATGTTTAGTCCTTTTGACAGCCACAAAAATCTATGGTAATCATTCGTGCTACTCAAAACAGAGGGGCTAAAACAGTCCGTCCAGACTAGCAGCTTGTCCTTCTCTTATTCCTCCATTCAATGAATTGAGCTTTGCTGGTGAAGCATTGAACTCAGAGTGATGATTGATGAGTAGGATCTTGAGGTTTTTGAAGGTGATGGCAAAAAATCTTGAAGATATTTTTCATAGTGATGATGCTTACTATAGGGTAAAGGTTGAAGGTCAATTTGCAAAGGACATGCATGGTATCACAGAGGGAAGATATAGAATGATAGAGTCAACATTTGAGCTGAGGTTAAAGGCAATATCATGTTTAGGAAAAGGGGCATAGCTGGTAGGATTTTGAGAAGGGGTTATTGAAAGATTTACCAAGAGATTGACAACATGGAATAAGAAGTTCATTTCAATTGGCTGGAGATTAACTCTAATAAAACCCACCTTCTCCAACCTACCCATTTACTTCTTGTCAATGTTTAAGGACCCAGAGAAAGTAATAAAAGGATTTTTTTTTATAAGTAACAGGTAATTTCATTAATAGAAAGCCACCACAGCTTACCAAAAGAAGCAGCAGGCCAAAAGATATAATGTAGCTCCCGAACAAATGGAGGTTTAATACAAAGTCTTTCTTTTTGCTAACTTCAGTTTTGTACTTGGCCTCTTCTTCCTTTGGGGCTGGTCTGATTTATTCTGGGTTTTTTCAGATTCTTAAAGAATGTTTTTTACTTGTTACTCGTCAATAAATAAATAAATAAAAGCTTTAATTTTCTGGATAATTATTTATTTCACATTTGGTAGAATCTGCATCTAAAAGCTATTTGCAACATCTAAGCAGGGCTTTAGTATTCTCTGGTGTTATTACTAAGTGCACATAAAAAAAAATATATATATATATATATATATATGTATTGAACTTATTATTTGTATTATTTAGACCTATGACTCTTGTAAGCACTATTGTTTTGAAACCTTTCTTGCTATAGGATCTATTAAATTGCTTATCTTGGAATTCATCACCTCAGTTCAAACCTGTTGCAAGATCTTTAGCTTTTCAAAGTAAGAACCTAGGGTCCATGGAACTTATATGCTGAATTGAAGGATAACCAATTGGTAATTACTTCACAGTCGGGAAATCCCATTCAACTATCATGTTGGACCATCCTGATGAAGAGACTTGTACTCTTTAATTTCTTTTTCCTTGAAGGAGTACCAAGGACTGCATTAAGGTTACAACTTATTGAATCAATGTGTTTTTATTTGGTTGAGTATTTTTCAAGTGTTTTTGAACAATTTTAAGTAATAGTTATAACATGAGTTTTATGCAAATTGTTTATGATAGAAAGATTTGGCTCTTCTTAGGATATCAGGGGGGTTGTAGGGCACATGGACCGGTAGGGGTGGATTCGAGCCGAGCTGAGCCGAATAGTACGAGGCTCAAGCTCAGCTCGAGATTGTTCTACAAGGCTTGAGCTCGAGCTTGAGCTCGGCTCGAGTCGAAACCTTGAGCTCAAGCTCGGCTCAAGTAAAAAATTCATAAGCTCGAGCTTGAGCTCAATTTAGAGAAAAAATATTTTATAAAAATAAAAAATTATATATAAAAATATTTTTATTTGATATTTAAAAACTTAAGAATTATAATATTTTTATTATATATATTATTTTCTATATATATACATATATTCGAGTCGGCTCGCGAGCCTCACTAGCTGAGCTTTAGTAGGCTCAAGTTTGGCTCATTTCATAATTGAACCAGTGAATTGAGTTCAAGCTCAGTTGAAACCAAACCGAGACAAGCTTTTCACAAGTCAAGCTCGAACAACTCGTAAAAAGCTCAGATCGTTGCCACCCCTATGGACCGGATTGGACTGTTGACCAACAGAGATTGACTGACCATCTTCTCTCATCAATGGGTCAGGATCGAACTGAATATATTCAATGCCCAAATCTTCTGATCAATGGGTCAGTAACTTTTTCCTTGTAAATATACAAAACAACTAATCACAAAGGTCATACTTTACACAGATTTCTAGAGGTTTATATGGTATAACAAAAACATTTGAAGGCTGCCAATTTTCTCCTAGGGTGACAAGATGATATGAGAGCTTAACCTGCTTCATCTGTAAATTTGGAATTTTAAATGTCCACAAAGGTCTAGGATTGCAGAGATTACACAACCAATTTGCTTAAATGATCAGAACCCACACATTTAATGACTCTTCAGTCTTGACAACAGTCCAGCCCCTCCTAGATATGGACACTTGAGTACCCTGAACTCCCAGAAATACATACCCCATACATTGGGAAATTGTATACATGATTCTAATTTTACTAATGGATTTAGTTTGCAACAGAGTTCAACACAATCTGATCAATAAAATAACCAGAGAACCAAGGGTTTTATCCATATTAACGAATGCCCAAAAATCATCATGGATTATTATGATCTGATGGATCTTTGATAGGACTATCTATTTACTTTCTTACTAATTTATTGCACAATAGCCGAATATGACAATTTAGGTAAGAAAAACTAATGTTAAGGTGGATTCAGATTCTTAGTTAGAGAGGCTGTTCCTGTATTTATATTGCACCTATTATCCAACTTATTAACTTTACTAACTTTACTTAAGAAAGACTAGTTAGCCTGGGATTTGGGATTTGGGATTTGGGATCTCATTGTAAAATGTTACTTAAGAAAGGCGAGTAGGGTTGTCTGGGATTTGGGATCTCATTGTAAAATGTTAGTTACTAACTTTACTTAAGAAAGACTAGTTAGCCTGTTCCTGTATTTATATTGCACCTATTATCCAACTTTGGATGGGAAGGTTTCTTTGAAAATGACTGCAAATTTTACTTTACCTTGTCCCATAAAAATGACTACAAATTTTTTCATCAGTAGAACGACTCTGATGATTATTAAATAGAAATAAATAAACTAGTGAGAGAAAGAAAGAGAAATTATTGACACACCTCCCAAGCTGTAAATGATTCCATCTTGTTGGATACGTGCTTTAAGTTTGAGCTTTGAATACTTGAAAAGTAATGAGCAACTGATAAATATCTCTTTTCTCTTTTGGCCCCAAAATATCTCTTTTCTGACCTACCTAAATATTTGGATTTTGGAATACAGCTACCTTAATTCTTTATTGTCGTAGATGCATCATTTTTTCTCTTTTTCATGAAAATACTGCATATATAGCATCCATCACTAGTCTTGTTGAAAATCAAATGGCACCCATAAACAAAGTAACATTGCATCCATACTGTGACATGTTTTTAGTTTTAGATAGTATCATAGTATAGATGCAATCTTAATGAATTCTCCATGCATCCCCAAGTTCGATGATTATCTTAGCTCAGGGTAATGTATTGCACAGTTGCATAACTAGAACGTAGTATCTAGTATTAATCAGAAGCATTGTAAAATTAGAAACAACAAATTTTATTTGCAATTTGGTGTTAACTCCATCTTGCGTTATTCTGCAACTCTCATTGAGGAAGACCTAAAGCAGTCACATGCTAAGTCTAGTCTATAGATTAATAGATCGAGGTCCTCATGGTGTGCTTGACGACTATGTATATACCCCTGCATGCATTTATGTGCTTTATCATTTCCTTCACTCTCAATTGTTTATTTTCCTTTTTCAGTTCACTCGTCTGTGCCCTTAAACAGTCCACCTGCAATTGCAGATTATTGATCTTTGTTTTTAAATCTTCTACTTGAGTTGATGCATCGTTATTGACATCCTGAAGTTTCTTCAATAGAGAAGAAATTTCATCTCCTCTCTCTCTGGATATTCTATCCAATAATTCTAGTATTTATTCTTGCAGGTCAGTTTGAACCAAGGTTTTAAAATCCGATTCGGAAATGGTACCGTTTTAGTCACTGGTTTTTGGATCAGCGGTTCAACCATCTGGGTCAAATGGTTCAGACAGTTTGAGTATTTTAACAGTGATATGTCATCTCACCCATTATATTAGAATGTTAGGGTAAGATGCATATAAATATAAAGAGAAAATAAAGATGGAATGAGAGGTATTTGAGAAGTTCTTGACTGAAAGAGTTTAGAAGAAGAAGAAGAAGAAAAGGGCTTGAAGGATGCAGTAGCAACGGCGGCGGTGACGGCAACGGCGACGGCGATGGCGGCAATAGAGATTTCAAATCTCAGATATAAGAGATCTTCTTCCCTTTTCATTTTGTTGTTACAAGTTAATAAACCGCAAACCATTCTTCGGGTCGAACGGTTCAACAGTCAAACCGTCCGAATCAACGATTTGTTGACTAATTCAACGGTTTTTGACAAAAGACCGGATTTGGGATAAAACGGAACCGGTCACCTAAACGGTTTTTGATCCAAACAGTCCGACCGTCCGACTCAACAATGGTTCGAAAACTTTGGTTTGGACTTACAATAATTCTCTTTTCCCTCCAATTGTTTGGCTTCATTGACATTGTGTTCAAATTGCTCTTGTAGTTTTGTTTTTTGGATAAGTAAAGCCCTTTGCTTGAGTTGAAGCTTGACATCTGTTGGCCCATGACATGTCTATTATTAAGTGAAGGTGTCTCTTGACATGTCTATTATTAAGTGAAAGTGTCTCATGCGAGGAGGTAGTATAGAAAAAGTTTTTATTTCTATTTTTTATTTTTCTAGAATTTCTAATAAAATTTCCTATATTTTTTATTTTTAATAATTTATCAATTAACCTATTATTTTTTATATTTATTTAATGGCGGGAGTAGTTGGAACACCATTGGCTAGCAAGACATAGTTGCATTTGCATTAATGAAAGTTTCAAGCATCCATAAAAATTGTATTGTTATTTGCATCTTTCAAAACAAATAAGCTGAGTGCAAAGTGGGCGTGTAAATCTTGAACCACTTTGCACTCACATGAACCAGACATTTTTATTTTGCACTCCATATATTTGTATTCGTATTCCTTCCAAATGCATCTTAGGCTTAATTCCGAAGGAGTACAAATACGAATATGTACAATACAAAAACATACAAAATAATATAAAATATAAGGTTTTGTACTCTACAAATTTGTCTTGGTACTCCATCCAAACTGAGCCTTAGGCTCAACTCGAAAGGAGTACAAACACAAATATGTAGAGTGCAAAATCTTGTATTTTATATTATTTTGTATGTATTTGTATTTATATTCCTTCCAAACTAAACCTTATAAGAGATTTTACTGTTTTGATGTGTAACCCATGCAATGCAATGCAGTGCTGATTTTGCCTATAGGGCAAGGCGTGACTAGGTCTTGCCTACCTCGACCCCAAATCCAAATGACCCGACAGGGCTAGAAATCCTAACCCCATCCCATCTACATGGGGAATGGAGATCCTCAAATTTTCCATGTCCCCCTTGGTCATTCATACTTGCATACTTACAAATTTATTATTTTTTATTTTTTAAATCTACATAGAAGTATTTTAATATAATATAAAATTACATATATTAACAGTTATATATATATATATATATATATATCTAGTAAAAGTGTACGTGCATTGCACATGGCAATATCAAATTATAATGATGATGATGATGATAGTTAGCAACCAAATAACCTTACTCGTTGAAGCATTAGCCTATTTAACCAGGAAAATAGACTATGGTTAAGATATTAATTCATTTTTTTTCTTTGTATTTTAGCTATTTCTATTTTTACTATCAATAATTCTTATTTTTCAAATATATTTTTGTTTAACATGAAGAATATATAATATTAATGCATGTTCAATTTTTTCTATAAAATTTATAAAAAGTTCTACATTTTTATTTTTTATTGTTTAACTTATGAGATAATAAAAATTACTTATTTACCAAGAGGAAATGCAATTCCAATATATTGTTTGAACATTGGTTTTTAATATTGTGGTCAAATCAATTATTTATATATATATAGTATATACATTATTTATATATAATATATATGTTATTTATTATTTATTTATAAATATGTTATTTATATTACATTTTTGTAAACTTTTTATATGATGGAAATAATTGAGAAAACACTTATATTTTTTGTTTTTTATTTTAATTATTATATTTTTCTTTTTATTCTAATAATTTATTACTTTTTTTTAAAATTAAATCAGATTGTACCAGATTTGAATATCCAACATCTTGATCAGATTCAGATTCGAACCAATATTTATGAAATCTGGTAGAATCTTTTAATCAGATCAAACTTGAATATACGCTAGTTCAAATATGATCTAATCTGTTTGCATCCCTACCAAACCATTTACCTACGATGACCTAACTAATTAAATTATTGAACCATTTGACATGGTTAGTCGGGTCATGTGTTAGAAATTAATGCTTTTTATTTTTTATCCTAATTTTTATCCCATTTCTGTCATTAATGAAAATAATTCTCATTAATCACACTTTTTTATATGATAAATATATAATATTACAGAATGTACCTAAAATTATCGACAATTTTCTATATTTTCTTAAATTTTATGTATTTTATTATTTAATAATAACATCCATTTGACATGGATAGTTTAACCATTAACCCACCGCTTGAATGGAAAAACCATTTTGCTTTTTTAGTTGATTTTAAATCATGTATTCCATTTTCATCATCGATAAAAGGAATTCTTATTTTCACATTTAATTTTGTTTAATATGATGAATATATAACAATAAAATTGTATCCAAATGCTTTATACAAAGCTTATATTTTTCTTTGAGTTTATACACATTTATCTTATAACTAAGTAACAAATATTACATACATACATATTTAATATTCGTTACTTAGTTATAATATCATAGATTGACCCATTTGACCTGAAATGTTAGATCATTGACCTACCTAACCATCTAGATATGGAAATGGTTTCATTTTCAAACTGGTTTTAAATTTTGCATTTCATTTATATCATTGATAAAATAATTAGATCATTGACCTACCCAAAATTGTTTCATATTTTTGTATTATTTTATTTTAAAAATTTTATTTTTAGTTATACGTCATGGCTTAACCTATTTGACTTGAAAGGATGAACCACTAACCGACCCCTAAAAAGGAAGATAGTTCAATTTGCAATCGGTTTTAAGTTGTATATTTTCAAAATTCTTTTTTTATATATTTTGTATTTTTTATATTTTTAAATTTGTATAATTTATTTGGGAAAATCTCTTAAACTACTCCAACTGTTGATGTAATTGAAATATTGTACTCTTATTGTTTACATATTGTCTAACGCTACCCCTATTATTTATGGCAATTGACTAGCTCTACCCTTACTTTAACATCTGTTAATGCTATATCATGATCTATACACATGTAACCCCACGTGACTTATAAATTTTTTTTTCAAAAGCGCCCCCCCAACACTCTCTTTTTCTCTCTGCATTGCCTTTTCCTTTCTCTGTTCAGTTTCAATGGTTTCGGCATATCCATAAATCCAACCGTGAATTAATAGTTTAAACTAACAATCTTTCCCACACTCCTCAATCGTCGCCTCTCTTGCAGAGACCTCAACACTATTTCTATTTCTCAAATTACAGAGTTATACGAGGAACACAGTTGCCAATCTGATTTGGGATTTGTCCGATTAATGAATTCCCTTTCAAATCTCTGCCCATTAAACAAAGAAGCGACGACATTAGTATTAGCTTTATTGGCATGCTTTGTAACCTTGCAAGGTCAACCATGCCCCATAGAGGTAACAGGGGAATCGTCCTCTCCAATTTCAACATTGTTGAAGGCATTAATTCTTCTCCCCTTCTCGCCAAGAAGGTTTTGTGTTCTAGTAGCCCGAATGATGATCTCAGTGCGCATTGGAGTTATACGAACTTCAATTCTCGAATACCCATCCTTAGCGAGCTCATTTGAGTTGCCATGACTGGAGCTGGTAGGGGGCACAACAACGGTTGCTTCCAATGGATGGACACTTACAGAGAATCTCGATAGGTTTCAGCTCATCTTGACTCAACAATGGTTTCGCTCCATAATCCATCGGCGTTCAACTTGTAACACCCTGTCTCCTCTTTTGGTCTCCCATATGATATTAGGGCATTTTTTTGTTCTTCTACAATAGGGAACTTTTCTGGTCCGGGGGAATGCCCACACGGAGACGGAGGACAGATGACCAATGAGAGTCTTGAAAAAGATCTACATACCCCTTCTGGATGTTGTAGTTCGTCAGAATCCTGCCATCCTCAAGTTGCTTCCCAGTAAAGATCAACATTTGCTAGTCTGGGGGAGTACCCTCCTAGGACATCGCCGGTAATGACTAACAAAAACGGTAGAGCCAAATAATATGCCTCTCCCTTTCACTTTTAATGAGACAGAGAGATTTGGGAGTACCCTCCTAGAAGGACATCGCCAGTAATTCCTCCTATCTATTTGAACAGCTCTTTCCCTGGCCTATTGTTCATTGGTTGGATTTTATTTTGAAAGTTGAGGAATAGTGAAGGACAAATTTGATATTTTATTTCTTTCTATTAGCATTTAATAGCAACGTGAATTTTTAGAAATAGTAAGGGTACTTTAAGACAATATCTCAACCGTAAAGGTACAATTAGTCAATTTCATAAATAGAAAGAGCAGATTAAGAGATTTACCCAATTTATTTATAACATCATGAAATTATCCATTTGATTCAAATGGTTGAAATACTTATCCACGACCTAGATGGAAAATATGATTTCATTTCTATGTTTATTTTAAAAATATAAAATTTCATTCTATTAATAATTATTGTGTATGGATTTATTAGTGAAATTTAATGATGATAAACAAAAGTATTGTTTATATTTCTAGATTTATATTATTTGTTTATAACATCATGAAATTATTCATTTGACCCAAATGGTTGAACTACTTACCCACTACCTAGATGAAAATTATGATTTCATTTCTATGTATATTTTAAAAATATAAAATTTCATTATATTAATAATTATTATGTATCAATATTTTAGTGTAATGACGATAAACAAAAGTATAAATTTTGGATTCAATGAAAAAAAACGTGATTTATTTAATAACTTAAATGTGAAACTTAATGAGAGATAATTGAATATACTTAATTGTATTCTTTTAATTACATTTTCTACCCTTTCAATATAGATGAACTAAATTCAAGAAGAGTATTTCAGTATAGAAAAATTCTAAAATCCAATACCTCTATCTAGATGAACTAATTAGGGCAGGGTGGACAAATGATATCCCCGCCCCATTCCCAATCCCTAGAATTTTGGATTTCCCAAAACCTTGATCAATGTCAAAAAACCACCCCAATCGAGTGAGACCCCACGAGGATGGATCAATTGTATTTTAACAGGGTTATTTTTAAAATTAACTCATTAGAGTATTGAACAGTACCATACCTTTTGCTTGTCCATAGGAGAGGATGATCTTTTGATTCTTTCTTAGCCCGGCATAAACTGGTCCACATATTTTATATTTTATGTTTATATTCATATAAACTAGCAAAGGGACCCTGGGCTAGTCGAATTGTGAAAGTTGAATGTAAAATATTGGATTTAAAAGGGTGAGGGAAAAAAACTTAATAGTTTCAATAAAATGATAAAAAAGTTATCCAAGTTTTTATCACTATCTTTGTAGTCAACTTTTTTAGCTCATTCTTCATTTATTAATTTTTATTTACTGGACTAGTGGAATTGTAAAAGTCGATGTAAACTATTTGTTTTAAAAGGGTGAGGGAAAAAATTTAATAGTTTCAATAAAATGATAAAAATGATCCAAGTTTTTACCACTATCTTTGTAGTCAAAATTATTTTAATTCATTTTTCATTTATTAATTATTACTATTTATACATTTAAAAATAACAATGCCAAAGTATGGATAAACCCATTTCAGAATTCTGAAATCCAGGCCAACTCATACAGAACCAAATCAGATTTCTCTTATTTCAAAATTACTAATTAACCTGTAAAGACTAAAAATGATCCAAGTTTTTACCACTATCTTTGTAGTCAAAACTATTTTAATTCATTTTTCATTTATTAATTATTATTATTTATACATTTAAAAATAACAATGCCAAAGTATGGATAAACCCATTTCAGAATTCTGAAATCCATGCCAGCTCATACAGAAGCCAAAATGACATTCAAATTCAACTTTTTCAATCTTAAGACACCAACTCAGATTTCTCTTATTTTTGTAATTTCAAAATTACTAATTAACCTGTAAAGACTAAAACGACCCTGATGGGACCCACTGTTTAGATCTCTCTGCGGCTCTCCCGCTCTCCCTCCTCTTTCGTTCTCTCCCACTCTCAACTATCTCTCCTGTTCCTGCAACTTTCTTCCTCCCAATCCCACTTTCTTCCTCCCAAACCCATAACTCCTCTTTCGCTTCCTCTCTCTCTCGCTCTCCCTCTGCTGTAACCGCTTTCGTTTCTATCATTTCTCTCATCCGCTTCGACGATATGGGAGGCGGCAGAGATGTTTGTCTCATTAGTGGACGTCCAACCATTATAGATATATAAATGAAGAAATGATTTCTAACATAATATTATACGTGTAGTTCATCGATCGTCTGAGCTTTAACCGGAGGGGAACTATCGTCGTGATAGATTCCATTTTGTTTCTTATGAGTTTGGATCCTTGCCAGCCGTTGCCAGCAGCTGCAACGTTCTTGAAGCTGAATTCTTCATTCCCGTTTCTAGCTCCGTTCGCCGCCATCTCCTCTCAGCAACCTTGTTGTTGGTTGATCAACAAATATAAAATCTCAGATACTCGAACAAGCTAAGAACATCCTCAAAGAATATATACATATGAAGATTCAAATAGAGCATCACAAAAGTATAGAAAAAATATAGACAAATGACTTAAAAAATCTCAAAAAATTCGGATTTTTTAAAAGCTAATATAATTTAGAGATGAGTTTTTCATGTAATTTTTTGTTTCATATGCAACACAACACTATCCAGTACTTGACATACATTATAAAATAGTTGTGTATGGACTTCTCGCATATGAGCGTTGAAGTTTTAAAGTTTGGGCCATATACAAGGATCTAGATAATTTACTCATTTTAAGTTCTCTAAGAAATGTTCTCGATCATCGATAGCATTGTTATTTCTGTCGAAGGTTTCTGAGTTCACGTAGAATTCTTCTTTAAGTTCAAGCAAATAAAATTTAAAACAATAAAACCACCAAAAACCAGAGGAACAAATTCAGAGGCTTTACAATGCAACATGTTGAAATTGAGACAGATGATTATGCCCCCAAAGATACATGAGGGGGGGGGGTGATTGACAGAGCTCATCAAACAGAAACGAAAGCGTAGGAATAGGATTAACAGGGAGGGAACTCACCAGAAAGGCAGAAACTGGAAGCTGGAAACAAGAAAGAACAAAATGAAACCCTAAAACAAATGAAAAACTTAAGGGGAAATGGAGGTGTCCACCATCCAATTTCAATAGAGGGAAGGCTTCGAATAAAGCGGACGGGAAGGGTTAGAAAATAGAGTAGTGACTGGTGAGCACTCCCTTTTAAAGCCATCTACTAACCCAAGTTTAACCCAACTCCAGCCCAATGCTCCGAAACCATTCTAACCATGGTTAAATCCTAACACATTTGGGATTGAGCCCAAGGATCAAAACGGTTAGATACACGTATAATATTATGTTTGAATTGTTTCTTCATTTATCTACAATGGCTGGACGTCCACTAATGAGGCAAACATCTCTGCCTCCTCCCGTATCGTCAAAGCGGGTGAGAGAAACGGAAGCGGTTACAGTAGCGGGAGAGCGAAAGCGGAAGAGGAGTTCTTTGGGAGGAAGAAAGTTGCAGGAATAGGAGAGTTGAGAGTGGGAGAGACAACGAAAGGGGAGGGAGAGCGGGAGAGATCCAAACAGTGGGCCCCATCAGAGTCATTCTAGGTTAATTAATAACTTTGAAATTACAAAAATAAGGGAAATCCGAGTTGGCGTGGATTGAAGATTGAAAAAGTTGAATTTAGATGCCATTTTGGGTTCGGGTTCTGTATAGGCTGGCCTGTATTTCAGAAGTGATATTCACACGCTCAAAATACTCGCACGTGAAAACATTCATCCACTCGCACAACTAGATTCATTTCATAAGATATATATATTACAACTTGTATTTTATACATATATTACTTGTCACATAACATAAATTATTGTATACATTAATTAAATATAATATATTTAGTGACATAGGCCCAAATCCCAGCCCTGGGCCATCCCTATGTCAATTACTAAGCAGTATCTAAAAGACTAAAAATAGTAAAAATGTAAGTGCAACTTATGCGGGCTTGGGTTGGGTTTTTGTCGAAAATTGAATGGGCCTGACCCAATGGTTTAAAGTCGAAACAGTGTAAAATGCTGACTGGGTTGCTCTCTATCGTTCTTCATGTTTTAAATAAATAATGCAATTATGCAAACACACCCTTTCCATTTCCAGTAATTGTCTGATTGTCTCCATCAACACTGATGTAAATTACATTGGAAATTACTACGAAAAGGTGATTCACCATATATTGAAGTGGATTTCATTGCTCAATTCATTCTTGAACAACAAAGATCAAGTTTGGGTTGAATTTAACTTCACCTACTAACAAAAACGCCATACTCAAACCATTTGAAAAAGACAACAACCATGTTCACGGAACACGTACATTCAAGGGCATAGATGTTTTCATTACAGGATGCATTTGCATTTTATTTGAAGGGTTAAATTTATGAATTATGATGCTTAGTGCCACTTTAATGATTTAAGTTATCGGTTTTAAATTTTTCTGGTATTGAGTTTGGATTTCTTCCGCAAAAAATAGATACTCACACCCGTCTGAAACGAATCAGGACTTGCGCCTCACACGAAACCTTACAGCACATCTCACCATACATCGACAATACGTTATGGATAAAAACATACAAGTATTAGAAATATTAATTTATTATTATTATATTTCTGAGGCTACAGCTACAAAAAGAGGGTAATCCATTCCCCACCCTTTCCAACCATGGTGGCAGCAGGATTATCCCACGTCTCTACTCTCTTTTGATAAGCGACTCCGGGTCTCCTGCCCACGAGAATGGCTCGTTATAAATTCAAAGTGGAATTAGTGGCTCAATCTTAATCATGTTATAACACGTCAACCTGATGTGTGGGCCACATATTTAAGTAGATGAACAGTATCGTGATCGGTCCAATCACTGTTGCGGGATTCTCTTGGCCACTAGAAGGGTGGGTGGGCAGTTCTATTCGTTCCTACAAGAAAGGAAATAGCTTCATACACGTGGAACATTATGATTGGTTCAATATCCTACTTCTCTAGAGAATTCGGCGGAAATTATGCTCATCTTGTGGTGGTCGTCCACTCGACCTCGTAAGTCATGACTCATGACTCATGGGGTGGAGCCGTAGAACTGAAAAGCCTGCGAAGATTTTGGTTTTATTTTCAAGGAAACCGGCTGTACCTGTTAATCGGTAAGGGCGCTCATACGCGTCATTTAACAGACGTGCAGTTACACTCTAGCTACGTTCATTGGGCCCGAAAAGATTTGATACGGATGTGTATCAACCCGTACCGGACCCGAAGCAACGTTTACCCGGTTTCGGCTGGGGCAGTTAAAGCAAAGGAGCTGAACCCGATCTTAAACATAATTTCACGTGTCATCGTGTCCAAGTATTCATACCCCCATCTATGTTCTCATACATGGCAGAGATGTCCAAGTATTTATACCCCATCTTAAACATATAGTAATGATAATATATATTAATATTTATTTTTTTAAATTGAACTGAAAATAGAAAACTGATATTTCTAAAACCATAAAGCCAAACCAAACCAAAAACCGAAATACCTAACTGAATTGGCCTATTCAGTTTGGTTTAGTTTAGTTTTCAATTTAATAACTGAATTTTCACACCCCTAATATTCATCAATATCACTGCATGCACATTCATGTATTGTGAAATGCATGGTACTTTATGGGCATAGGTAGAATACCTACAATATTTGTTAGGGGTGGCAATTTCTACCCACCTGGTGAGTTTTTTGCTTGAAGGACAGATTTTGGGATTCTACAACCCGTATGGATATGGGTAAGGTTATAGTATTAGGCTAAACCTGACCTTCTTCGACTCGCATATTTCTAGAGAGCATATGAACTTTATGGATCAAGTGTTGAATTAAATAATATTTTGAATTTATGTAAATAATAATTGATATTTTATGTGTCTTTACATATCTTAATCAAAGAATTGGAAATTTTGTTGTTTGTTTACCTTATTTTACATATTGATTGCTTATATATAACAAGAAATAATAGGAAATTAGAAGCAGGTTCTAAATCCAACCCATCCTACCCTTAAATATAGGGAAGGTAGGGTTAGGGAGGCTGGGAGGGTTTTACTTTTACATTTTCATGTGCAAGGACAATTTGGATTCTTAAAATCCAACCCACTATGGGCCGGTTTTTGGGCAGGTGTAGGTTGTGAGGTTTAGGGAAGCGATTAGGTCTAGAATTTACAAAAACCTTCCTCGAACCCATCCTATTGTCATCCCTAATATTTGTTCAATTCAATTCTACTAAGTATCTAGGCCTTAGAATACCAATTAGGCCTGTAAATGGATCAAATTCGAATCAAATTAGGCTAGATTCAAATTCGAAACCGATTATGTATACTAATATTCGAATTCGATTCGTTATCCAATAGATCATGCATTCCGCGGGTGCAATTGAGACGATAGTGGTGGCCGGTGATGCTGGTCGGCAATTGAAACGATATATATAATATATATCTATTATATATTCAGTTTAGATATTTATCAAATCATATCAATGCATATCCGAATTCAAACTGATAATTCAATCGGTAAAAAAAATGATATTCAAATTCGACAGAATATCCAATTTCAATTTGATTATGCTGAATCTCGAATTTGAATTTGGATTTTTGAATACTATTTATAGGCCTAATACCAATATAATATTCCCCACATTGGATGCATAGGTTCAAAGTTCACTTCAACTTGAACCGACCCAAAATCCAGTCATGGTTGACCTGGCCCAAGCCCAATAAATTCAGGTCAATGAACTTTTGCCACTTCACCCAACGAATTGGCATCCCCATCGGAATTCAGCTAGGAATGACCCCTTTAGTAAGGGAACATAATTTAAACTATTTGATTTTTTTTAATTATCTATATTAGAAATTTATGTTATAAGGTTTTTTAATTCATTTTTATAGATTTTTATTTGATTTAAGAGACTTACCATATTTTTTCTAGGCCCCACACCATTTATTATTTCATTTGACATTTGCAACTTATATGATAAATTTGATTCTGGTTTCTTATTTAATTTAGAAATTTGATTCAGGTTTAATTTACAATTAACAACCTATTTCGTATTTTTATCAAAGTTAGTCTCATGTCTACTATTTTTAATCCATTTATTAATTATTTCGTATTTTTATTTAATTAAGTGTTTTCCTTTTATCAATTTATTACTTTTTAATCCATTTATATAATATTTATTCATATTTTATTATTTAACGATTTCATTAATGTAATATTTATTCCATTTATGTAATATGTACCATTTTTCAAGAACGTGGAGTTAACCGCCAACACCTTATAGAGTGGCAGTCATCATGTTCGGAGTGGATGCTTTATCATGAGATTTTTTTTTTAATGAGGAAACCTAATTACATACGTTGGTATGGATCCCACATTATATTCACTTTCTTTTGAATTAGGAAGTTGTTTAAAGGGAAAATTCCCGATTAGTATATTGTACTTTGGGTCTAGTGCCACTTTGGTCCTAAATTTTAAAATGCCACAATTTAGTGCTCGAACTTTTAAGATGTGATAATCCAATACCTACCATTAGACTTGTTCATGGGCTGAGTGGCCCGACGGGCCAGCCTGGCCCCCGGATGGGCTTGAACAGGCTTTTTGGCCCGCGGGCTTAACCTCGGGCCAAAAAGCCCGGCCCGCATAAAATTCGAGTCGGGCTTGAGCTTTGCCAAAATAGCCCCGCCCGAGCCCGACCCGGCCCGACCTATGGTTAAACTTAAGTAAAAACCCTACGTGATGTCCATTTGAATAATTTTTTTGATTTAAAGGTTGTTGATTCACTTGTAGGCCTATTATTCATTTAAATAGGGGAAAAAAACATCTGAATTAAAATAGATAATGTCCATTTGAATAGGGAAAATTTTGAATTTCTTTTATTAGGTCGGGCTTCGGCTCGGGCTTTAGGCTTTTTATTAGGGCGGGGCTCGGGCTCAAATTGTTGGCCCGTTGGTCGGGCCGGGCTCGTGCTCAGGCCTAACATTTTTCTATTAATAAAGAGTAAAAGCCCAACCAGAGCTTGGCCCAACCCGGCCCATGAACAGGTCTACCTACCATTAACCAACCGTTAATCAATCATTAAGTGGCATTTGTAAAGACACAAATGCCCTTTGGATGTCATCTAATTTTTTTATCAACCATCCAAATGTTAGTCCTAAATCCATCATCTTCTATTTAAGAAAGTTTGAGTCACATCTCATTCGGCATTTTGGTGGCCCCCACTTTTTTGAATAGAAGAGGCAAGGATTTGTGACAGTTTATTTTTTATCAATGTTTGGATGGTTGATAAAGAAAATTAGATGGCATTCAAAGGGCATTTGTATCTTTTCAAATACCACTTAATGACTAGTTAATGGTAGATACCGGATTGTCATGTTTTGAAAGTTTAAATATGAAAGTTTAAATACTAAATTGTCACATTTTAAAATTTAAGGACCAAAGTTACACTAAACCTAAAATACAAGTTACTAATCGAGAATTTTCCTTTATTTAAATTAATTGATTTTTGAAGGTTGAGTTATTTAGTTGCAATTTGTTAAGAAAAGTGGGAGCATCCGCTTCTTAAATGCTATTTCCTGAAATAATAGAATGCCACTTTGTTTGAGGGGAATCTCTAGTCTAACTACTTTAATATGATGTGCAGACTTCTCATAGGTAGAGATGCAAATGTATCATCAAATTCGGATGGTTCTGAATTTTATTCGATAATGTAAATCCTTTATCCGATCCAATTCCATGATCTGATGGATCTCATAAACACCCATCCAAATTCGAATTCTCTCTGAGCTTGATTTGATTTGATGTAATTACCCGTAGGTCTGTAAAATTTAATAAATTATTAATAAAAATGAAATAATCCATTAAATAATATAAAAATGGGAATATACATATGTTTTTATAAAACAACGTATGTGTATATATGATGTGGGCTACTCAGGCTCAGCCCGTAATGGGCTGGGAGGCCCAGCATACTAACGCCTGACAGCGTCAGTCACAGCAGGGGGAAGCCCTACTGTCTTTGTACGGAGCCAACCATGAAGCATTTAGGCATACTCACAAGGATCTGTCGCCTGACTTCGTATGACTCTCATCTGGTACGTTCATCTCCACCTGCCTCCAGCTCGCTCATTTGGTACACAAAATTGCTTCATTCATCATTGTATTCCTATACTGCCTTTACAAAATGTTTTTTGAAGTTCTCATAGGCCATGCATATGTACATTCACAAAAAAAAAAAAAAAAAAAGAGAAGAAAAGGAAACAACACAACAGAACAAAAAGAAAAAAGGGGGGGATCCATGCCTAGGCCTTGCCACTAGTAGGAGGAGCGGAGTCATCAGCAGCCTGGGCTTCGTTAGGAGCATCTGCAATCACCTGCAGCCTGTCGACATCAAAATCCAGCATCACTTGCAGGAGTACCTTCTTCGTGTCTTTAATCCCATCAAGGTAGGATACTGACGCGTACTCCGCGAGCGCATCCAGATACTCGGAGGACTTCTTGTATGCCTCCATTGCTTCGGTTGCTGTCTTATTAGCCTGCTCCACCAATGTTGTGGCCTCGGCAGCCCTTCCTTCAGCCTCGGTTGCCCGCCTCTCCCCCTTAGAGATAATGTTCTCTTGACGAACTCTTTCCATCTACTCCTTGGAAAGACCTTGTCGCGCCTCCTTCAGTTGTATCTCAAGGCGTTCCCGAATTGACTACTTGTCCAAGAATGCCTTCCTAAACTTTTGATATTTTTCTTTGGCGGTAGCAACTATCTTCTGGAGCTTCTCCCTTTCATTCTAGAGCTTCTCCTCAGCAGACTTCTGGAGCTTGTCCTTCTTCTCCAATTTGTCGATGCAGGACATCGCCAGCCTCATATGGTCCCCCAACTTGACGAAGTGTAGGCAAGCCTGCAACAAAGACAACTAGTAAACAAAGGAGGAAAAAGAGGAGGAAATACATAAGATACAAAGCAGTAGAAAAATAATAATAAAAAATATATGTCTTACCTCGGCCAGATGGTACATGCCCTCGTCGTAGATGGTCTTGGGGTTAGTCAGCAACAAGCGGTAGCGGTCCCTCGGTAAGATCACCCCGAGTGCGGGTCTCCTTGCCACCTCTTCCATCGGGCGTTCAACGTTGGCCACCTTCCGCAGCGGCTCCTCCCATGGTGTATTTGCGACAGGCCTCTTCTAACTTGTCTTGGCTCCCTCCATGGGCCTCTTTGGCTCCTCAACCCCCTCGGCTAGCTTCTTCGGCACCTCCATTGACTTCTTGGCCCCCTCTGAGGCACCACCACTGGTTGCTTCCCCTTGGTGGGGACTTGTTGATTTCCCCCTTCACCGAGACAGGGGGCAACCTCTTCACCAGGCCACTTCGGTGTCTATGCCCTAGCCTTCTTCCCAGCCTGCTTCACGCGGTCCTTCTCGAGCAGTTGTTGCTTTGTGTCCATTGGTACCTTTGTGAACAACAAAAGAATACAATCAGTATAACAAGCCGAAGACGTGGAAGGCGAGCGAAGTAACTACAAAACCTCTCCTACCGAGGGTGGTAGGGCTAATCCCAACGAACACTAGGGGTACCTCCTCCTCCACCAACAGCTTCACCTAGAATGTCCCCAACACAAGCAGATGAGCCACGATAGTAGCCTCTTTGTCTCGAAGCGGATGGAGACATCTTTCGATGACTACCTGTGAGCTGCTGGGGCACCACCACCGGTTGCTTCCCCTTGGTGGGGACTTGTTGATTTTCCCCCTTCACCGAGACAAGGGGCAACCTCTTCACCAGGCCACTTCGGTGTCTATGCCCTAGCCTTCTTCCCAGCCTGCTTCACGCGGTCCTTCTCGAGCAGTTGTTGGTTTGTGTCCATTGGTACCTTTGTGAACAAAAGAATACAATCAGTATAACAAGCCGAAGACGTGGAAGGCGAGCGAAGTAACTACAACACCTCTCCTACCGAGGGGGGTAGGGCTAATCCCAACGAACACTAGGGGTACCTCCTCCTCCACCAATAGCTTCACCTAGAATGTCCCCAACACAAGCAGATGAGCCACGATAGTAGCCTCTTTGTCTCAGAGCGGATGGGAACATCTTTCGATGACTACCGGTGAGCTGCTGGGGCACCACCACTGGTTGCTTCCCCTTGGTGGGGACTTGTTGATTTCCCCCCTTCACCGAGACAGGGGGCAACCTCTTCACCAGGCCACTTCGGTGTCTATTCCCTAGCCTTCTTCCCAGCATGCTTCACGTGGGCCTTCTCGAGCAGTTGTTGCTTTGTGTCCATTGGTAACTTTGTGAACAACAAAAGAATACAATCAGTATAACAAGCCGAAGATGTGGAAGGCGAGCGAAGTAACTACAAAACCTCTCCTACTGAGGGGGTAGGGCTAATCCCAACGACTAGGGGTACCTTCTCGTCCACCAACAGCTTCGCCTAGAATGTCCCCATCACAAGCAGATGAGCCACGATAGTAGCCTCTTTGTCTCAAAGCGGATGGGGACATCTTTCGATGACTACATAGGCTTCCCCCTAGCCAAACCTAAACCTCCAGCCTTCGGGGCTGGAGACGTAGAAGAACTTGTCCTTCCACCCATGGACGGACAATGGGTTGTGCACTAGCTTCCTTCTTCGGGGATGGAAGTAATTAATGTTGGCCTCGGAAGTGTGCTTCTTCGGCGCGAACATGGCACAGAACATTTTTAATGTCAGCTCCACGTCCCGAAGCCGAGCTCACACTACCATCGCCATGATGGTCCTAAGGGCATTAGGCACAAGTTGACTGGTAGTGATCCCGTGACACTCCAATAACTCAAAAACTAAGGAAGGGAGGGAAAACCTAAGGCCAAACTCTAAAAAATGCTAGTACACATAGATTCCCCCTCATCAGAGGTCCACGACCAATCACCTATGTTAGGAACCTTGAGATCATAGGACCGAGGTATGTGGAATCTCCTTGCTAGAGATTTGACCTGGCCCACATCCAAGGAGTTGTCAAATTCCGATCATTGGACACCAGCATCAGCCACCCTTCAGGCAGTGGTCCCTTCCACCGGTCTAGCGGTGAGCTCTACAACATCCTCCTCCTCGGCTAGAGGAGACCCTTCGAGCTCCCTCAATGATGCTAACGCGGCACTTTCATGGGGAGAGTCGTTGCCTCGGCGGTAGCCCTTGGTGCCCCTAGAGGTTACCCTTTCCCTCAGTACATCCATCTCCCATTGAAGAGGGGCTATGGCCAAAGAACCTAAGGAGGAGAGAGGGGAAGGGGTTTGAGGAGAGCTCCCTCTCGAGGTGTTTGGGAGTTCATGCCACTCAGGGCTAGAGTCCGAGAAAGACATCATAAATTAACTAGATGGTGAAGAAGGTGAAGACAGGGCGTCTTGAAGGATTGAGAACCTAGGAATGTCCTAAAGGATTGAGAATTTAGGAGCTGAGTTCACTCGGCAGCAAGGGCACCTAAGTTCAAATGATGGGGAAAGTCACCACAAGGGCTCCTATTTAAAGGAAAACGGATGGCCCATATCTCGTTGGATCCGACGGCTGAGGCACCTCTACTTCTACCATCCAACCATAATGCACCACTTGGCACTTGTCCTCGAAAGACGAAACGATGCCCAAGCAATGGCTTAGATCACTATGGATCCGACAGTCAAAGGGACCCTCCATTTTGGCAAACTCTCTCCCTTTTTTTTGTCTTGGTGGAAGTGAATGCATTTTATGCACCATCCCACTATTTGAATTGCTGGCTAGTAGGTGCATTTTATGCTTCGTCCTATTATTGAATTGCTTGGTTGGTAGGTGCATTTTATGCTTCGTCTTACCAATTGAATTGCTTGGTAAAATATTTACCCTATTTACTTAAACCTGAATTTAGGACTAGCTTAAAAAGGGGGTGGCTTCAGGTTAAACCTATATTCCCTATCCTATATTTCTTTACTAAGTTCACAAGGGTCGTCCCAGAACACTGTTTCAATTGATTCCAAAAGAGTTGATTTTTTTTTCCGAACAAATGCAGAAAAATACAACCTAAATTAAATTTTAAGACACAACCTAAATTTTAACCTAAATCCCCTCCCCCACACTTAAAACTTACATTGTCCCCAACATAAGGTGAAATGCAAAGAAAATGTGGAAATAACTAAACTATAAATGCAAAAACAAGAAGAAAAAGAAAAAAAACAAACTTCCCTATTTTTAATCATCATAAACCGGATCCTCTAACTCTTGTGGTTGCAACTTCCAGTGCTTTCCCCTTCCATCCATCATGGGTGGGTTCAACCTTCTTTGTGGTTGACAGGAAGGTTTTGCTTGCTCTTCAAGTAAGATGCGATGCATGCATGTAGACGTGTTGCTTCCTTTGATATCCACAATCGTCCAACCAATATCCGTCTTTTGCTCCGTAAGAACTTGCACAAGCTTCTCTTATTATGGTGCTTTAAGGCTACTAGAGATGATCACTGGTAATGTCTCTCCGTTTCCAAGGAATACATACTTGAGGTGACTAGGGAGAGGCTTCAATTTTGGAATGGGGGCCTGCAAAACAAAGGGTAAAAGTCTCCTGTCAAAAATTGGCAACATAATATTAGGAGCATTACCTGACTATTGTAACTATGGAGAATCATCCAATGCTACAACAGTTTCCTGCAAATCAAAATTCAGCATTGGCTCATCTTTCTCAAGATGCTTGCTAATGGAAATTTTTAACCCATCCTTCCCATCAAGTTTAAAAGCTTCCTGTGCTAAAGAATCAATCATATCAACAGAATGAACAGGATTATCATTAATAGGGCATTTCATGGCATCATAAATATTAAAATTAACAATCTTACCATCAGATTCCATGGTGAATGTGCCACTATAAACATCTATCTTAGTTTTGGATGTTTTCAAAAATGGTTTTCTTAGCAAAATAGGAGTGGTGTGATCACCATTATCCATATCAAGCACATAAAAATCAGCAGAAAAAACCAAATCATCTACTTTCACAAGAACATCATCAACTACACCCTTGGGATAGGCATTAGTTCTATTAGCTAATTGAATCACAACACCAGTTTTATTTAAAGGTCCAAGTTTCAAAGAAGCATATATAGAATATGGCATGCCATTAATAGAAGCTCCTAAGTCTAACATGGCCTTCTAAATTATAATGTTACCTATCATGCAAGGGATAGTGAACATACCTAGATCTTCGCACTTTGTAGGGAGTTTTTTAATGATTGCAGAAACATTCTCCCCTACTCTCACCTTCCCACATCCTTTCAGTTTCTATTTCCTCCTATGTGTATACAATTTTTCAAGAATTTAGCATAATGAGGCACTTGTTTAAGAGCATTAAAAAGGGGGGTATTTGCCTCACATCCACGGAAAGTTTTATAAAATTCTTTGAACTACTCATCTTTCCTCATTCCTACTAAAGCATTAGGAAAATGAGGTACCGGTTTATAATCAGAAAGGGGTGGGAACTTATGCTTAGGTACTTCATCATCATCGGGGGTGATGTCCTTCTCCTTTTCTTGATTGGACAATGCGGGGGCTGCTCTTGCTAGAGTCTCAACCTCTTTACCACTTCTCAAAATGATGTCACTTACATTTTCTTTCGGATTCACAACCGTTTGAGAGGGTAATTTCCCCAAACTTTGTGCCTCTAACTGACTAATTGTTATCACCATTTGGCCCATCTGATTGTCTAAACGTTGGATACTGGCCCGTGTCTCTTGCTAAAATTGTTTTGTCTCTTGTTGAAATAACAAAGTATTAGTGGCAAGAGATTTAACAATATCCTCTAAAGACATACCTGAATCAGAAGTTTGGGCTGGCTGTTGTCTAGGGGGTGCGGCTGATATTGCTGGAAAGTCGGTGATATAGCGGGAAACTTGGGTGGTTCTGTGGATTTCCATAGCTTAGATTGGGATGATCCCTCCATCCCGGATTATACGTGCTTGAATAGGGATCATATTTCCTTTGCGGTTGCCCTAGAAAACCACCTCCTGCATTTACTTGCTCAATGGGCTCCTCTTGAAGAGTTGGGCACATATCCATTGGATGCCATATTATCGAACATATCCCACAAGCCTTCACCGTTTGCATATTACCTGCAGCCATTTGACGAACAAGAGATGTCAGACTTGCAATTTGTTGTTCTAGGGAAGAGGTATTTACCTCATTAGCATGCTTCTCTAGAGGGTTAAGCCTATAGCCGAACTGCTGAGAATTGGCTGCCATATTTGTAATCAGATTTCTCGTGGCCTCGAGGGTTTTATCTACTAAAGCCCCTCCACTAGCAGCATCGATCATGCTCCTATCAGTAGGTTGAAGTCCCTCATAAAAATACTGAATAAGTAGTTGTTCGCTGATTTGATGATGGGGACAGCTTGCATCCAACTTCTTAAAGCGTTCCTAGTATTCATGTAGGGACTCCTCGTTGTATTGCCTTATACCGCATATTTCTTTTCTGATATTGGCCGCCCTTAAAGCTGGGAAGTACTTTTCTAGGAATAGCCTCTTCATCTCGTTCCATGTGGTAACACTCCCGGAAGGTAGATAATAGAGCCAATCCTTCGCCGAATCCTTTAGAGAAAATGAGAAGGCTCTCAATTTGATTTTCTCTTCAGTTACCCCCATGGGTTTCATGCTCGTGCATACCACATGTAGCTCCTTCAAGTGCTTGTGAGGATCCTCACCTGCAAGACCATGAAAAGTGGGCAAGAGATGTATCAGTCCAGATTTCAATACAAAATTAGCATCAACATCTAAAGCATGAAAAGTTATGCATAGGGATTGCTGATTTAAATCAGGTGTGGCAAGCTCTTTCAAGGTTCAGTTTCCAGCCATGATGTCCTCTTCTCTCAAATCAGAACCATTAATAGATAGGGAATCAAGAGTTGGATCGTTCTCCTCGGAATGACTCCGAGCTTCCCTCCTTAACCTGCACAAAGTTCCCTCTAATTCTGGATCGTACTACAAAGCACTTTTCTTAGAGAATCGAGTTACATGCATAAATCAAGGAAAATCTAATAAACCCTAAACGACATACCATAAAACAAATAAAAATAAAAATCTAGAACGATTAAATAAATGAATAAAACAGAAAATAATCTATGCTAAAACACAAACAATCAAAGTGATCTATAGAAATTTTCTTTTTGAAAATTCAAAAACAAAATAATGATCACAAGAAGCACAAAAAATATTAGAAAAACTCCCCGACAATGGCGCTAAAATTTGGTGTGTTGTCGTAGGCACCCAAAAATAAAACCTATACTCGTGAGAATAAAATGTAGTAGTGCGAGTAAGGATCGTTCCCACAAGGAATATCTAACCTGAATTATGTGCTACGTGAATCAAAGATGGAGGGGGGTGTGTGTAACGAAATCTAGATTTGAAATAAAGAAAATCAAAATTAAAGAGAACAAAATTTAAATGGGAAGCAAGGCAATTTAAAGTGTTGTAATTAACCAAAAGAACGAATCTTGGTCTAGGATAACATCTACCATTAGAATTTCACTACTGCTCATCGTAAGAATTATTTTCCCGCATCTTCCTAATATCAGTTAATCGGTAGACAAGCAATCCTCTTAACCCTTACTACTGAACAACCCCTAAATAAGCGTTAAATATTTAATCCAGCAATAGCATTAAGCATTAGAGATCGATGGAACTAAACAACACAAGCACAAGCGATTGCATTTAATTTAGTCGAGTATTCTTCCTAAGATCTAACAATTTCTGATGCAGCAAATACGTAAACCCTAGTTGCTTCACAGATTAAAGGGATCAAACAATTACGGATTTGATATCTAGTCTAGTAATAGATTGTAACGAATAATAAACTAGTAGGCTTTCCTATCAATCAAACGAAACAATCATAGACATAAACATAAAAGAACATTCGATATCCAAAGCATGAATTAGACAATAAAAACCAAATTAGATCTCATAGTTTGGTGGATTCTGAGGCTTTTGCTTCCTTCGACCAAGTATGAGAGTTTAGTCACACATGGTTATGGTGAAAACTCCAAGAAAATCAGAGAATGAAGAAGAGAGGAGAGGAGAAGAGAAGAGAAGAGAGGTTCGGCTACTCCCAATTTGCTTGCTTTCTCTCTAGGTTTTTCTCCTCTTATCTACTTCCCCCAAGAGAAGCCTACAAAATCTCCTAAAATTCCTCTAGGTCAATCTACAAGTTTGACTTATCTAGAAAAGATTAAAAAATAAAATAAAACAAAGTTCTTGTATGAGTGGGAGAGTGGTGAAATCGCGGATGAAAGCTTCAAGGCTAAGGAATGTCTTCAACACGTCACCAATGCAGTTGCAAAGAATTCGGGCCCAATTTTGACCTTGATGCAATCCGAATCTATCAAAACTCAAAACAGGAAAGTTGTAAAAATTTTTCTTATCTTTCCAACGCATCTTTAATCATCTCAATTGAAGTCTGAATGAGAGATTTATACTCAATCTAACACACGGTGCCAAAATTGTGTAAAATGACCTAATTAGCCTTGTTTCTCACCTAATGCTTCCTTTCATGCCTTAAACCAAAATATAAGAATTATGAGTGCATTTGGGCATAAAATAAACATAAAAGGCTAATTATTAAGGGAGAAAAATATGATATTTTTCGTTCTCATCAGTGGTCATCCTCCTCATGTTGGACCCTTAACGCGACCTGATCGTATGTGATACAGACCATCCCTGCTAACCCAAGGCATCCATGCCACACGCATCTCCGAACCGATGAGGAGGGAAGACGCATACGAAGTGAAAGTGATGCCATTGCAGAATATCCCTCGGATGACGAACCCGAAGGTATATCGATCGTTACTCTCAACAATCGATGCCGAGGCCTTACCTCAACCATCATCTCCATTACTAGCCAAAGTCAAGACCTCGCCTCGGCCTCGGGAGTGGGGGGCAAGTGATGTGGGCTAGCCAGGCCTAGCCCATTATGGTCTAGGAGGCCCAACCCACTAACGCCTGACAGCGCCAACCACAACATGGGGGGAAGCCTTCTTGCCTTCGTACGAAGCCAACCGTGGAGCAGTTAGGCATACTCGCAAGGACCTATCGCCTGATTTCGTATAGTTCTCATCTGGTGTGTTCATCTCTACCTGCCTCCAGCTCGCTCAAGTATAAATATGAAGTAACTCTCCCTTGACAAGGGATCCAAGTCCCAAAATTCTGATACAACTCCCTCATTTACTTCAGTGCCTTGAATTAAATTCTTGTACCTACCTCGTTTCATTAGCATTTACTCTTGGGAACTTCCGAGGACTACCATAGAGATCTCGTCTGCACCTTTCCCCCACCTCACACTTTGTACTAATTTGAGCATCGGAGTCTCCGCCTCATATCTTCACCCAAGATCTTTGACATCTCTTATTTTGCAGTATTTTGGATCTTCAGGAATCTCGCCACATAGCTGACGTCCTCGACCTCGACTTTCCCTCTTCAAAATTCTCAAAGCCTTCAGCCTGCCTTGGAACTTGCGGGTGAATTCACGAGCGGCAACAATATATATAGATAAGATCGAAAGGGTGATTCGAATTCGATCCGACTAATTTTTAAACGGACTATCCAAAATATCCGAATCTGGTGAAAAAGATTGGGTTTAAAATCTAATCGGATAATGATCCGATCCATTTGCATCCCACCCCAAGTAAGCGAGCTCTCAAATTCAACGTCGTCTACAAAAACGATAAAAACAGAACTCCGTTTATTGTGATGAAAGATGGAACACGCGATCTGTGTCTGGAGTGCAGAGTGCTCTTGTGGTCGTCACGTCATCCTCATACTTGCTCCAGGAGCGCCAACAAAATGCATGTTCGTTTGGATTTGTCACTCATCCATCTTTTACTACGTATCTACAGATGAAGAACCGAGCTTCCACGGGAGTTATCACTATGCTCCAACGGGATCCCTCTATCCATTCGCTCTCCCCCCTTCTCCTCTTCTTCCTCCTTCTTCTCCTCATAGTATTGAATCCCACAAGAAAGCAAAAGCAAAGACGATTCCTCCAGGTTCGAGCCACGAAAGGAGACGTGAAGGAGGGGACGGAGAACTACTGGTCTAGGAAATGGGGTTTTCGAGCGAACCAGGACCTGACAACAGCTACGGGAATCACCATTAGAGGCCTTCTCCAAATGCTCGATGGTGCTCTCGATGCCGGAGACTCCAGGCCCATGATTCGGCTCGGCCATGGCGACCCTTCTCTGTTTCCGTGTTTTCGGACGTCTCAGATTGCCGAAAACGCCATTGTTGAGGCTGTTCGTTCTGCCAAGTTTAATCATTATCCTCCCTTTGTTGGAATGCTTCCGGCCAGAAGGTAGTTGTACTTCCAAGAGATTAATAACTAGTTTTTTTTTAGCTTGTTCTGAGTACTTTGAACTAATGATGAAGCTACTCTCTCGCGTGTGCTTCCTGGTTTATTCCAGCCTTTTATCTTTATTGTCCTTTCACAGTTTTAGACTGAACGCTTTCAGTCTGAAAAGTTGTCCAGATTCTCTGTCTCTTTTATCGGCAATTTATGATTTTTTTCATCTCTTAGCTAGCTAACAGTGTATTTTCTTAATCTATTTGAAATTTGCGTAGGATTTACCGGTTTAGATTTTATTGCATTCATTTAGTAAGTATGGCCAACTTTCCTTTGAATAACTCCTTTAATTGGTGTTTATGTTGCTCTTTGAACAGAGCTGTTGCTGAGTATCTTTCTCTTGATCTTCCATACAACTTATCGCCGGATGATGTTTTCCTCACTCTTGGTTGTACACAAGCAATTGAGATTGCTCTATCAGTCCTCGCTTGCCCTGGCGCAAATATTTTGCTTCCAAGGCCAGGGTTCCCATTGTATGAAGCTCGAGCAGCTTTTAATCATCTTGAAGTTCGTCATTATGATCTTCTCCCTGAAAAGGGTTGGGAGGTCGATATCGATTCCATTGAAAATCTTGCAGATGAGAACACAGTTGCTATGGTTATCATAAACCCGGGAAATCCTTGTGGGAATGTCTTCACTTATCAGCACTTGCGGAAGGTGAGTTGTATTTGGATCTAGTAGCAGTCTATATACATGATTTCTGTTGAGAAGTTCACTTCTTGTTTAACATCCTTGGAAAGGAACCCAGTTGGGTGTGATGTTAATTACTGCTTCTGGATTGTATTTAGGTGTCTGAGACTGCAAAAAAGCTTGGAATTCTGGTAATTTCGGATGAAGTTTATGGTCATCTCACATTTGGGAAAAATCCTTTTGTGCCGATGGGAGTGTTTGGATCAATTGTTCCTGTCCTTACCCTTGGGTCCATATCCAAAAGATGGATAGTGCCTGGTTGGAGACTTGGTTGGCTTGTGACTAGTGACCCCAATGGAATGCTTAAAAGGACCCAGGTTATTTTGTGTTTCTTCTGTTTTCATTCTTCCTTGATTATTAATGTTATCTTCAGATCATTTTATGACATAGATCCAAAGTTGCTATAGCAGTCACGATTGAGACTTCTATAGAGCAGTTGATTGATGTATATCTTTGCAAGTCTATCACGGTTATGCATGTAGGAGCTGAATGAAGTTTTCTTAGGGTGCCTTGTGGTTGTGGAGCAAACATTCCCTTGTTTTTTACTGCTTTTTCCTTGACCCAACATGTTGTCAAGGAGACAACAATGAGATTACTAATCAGACTGTTTACAACTTGACTAATATGCACATTTGTTCACTGTACCATGTAAGAAAGATCTTAGGTATTTTGTAACTTGCTAGTTGTTCATGCTTATTATCCATCATGACATTATGAAGGATCATTCATTCAGTTTGAGGGATCTCATCTCTCCATCATTTAATGTACAAATTTCGGTGGTATAATTGGTTTCCTGTTGAGGTCTGCTTCCTTTAGGCATAATACATGAGTGGTCTTTGATAAGAAATTATTAGGGGAATGGAAATGAAATGTCTGTTTTCCCTAATTGTTCAATTATCATGCTCTTTATTGTTGACTTTATGCATTTGACATGGACCACTGCTTACTTTCTTACTTCTGTTTCTCAGATTGTTGATTGCATTAAGGTTTGTCTCAATATTTCTTCTGACCCTGCGACTTTTGTTCAGGTTTGTATCTGACGCTCAGTTTAAGGAACATGTGCCCTCTAAAATTCCATTGTTAATGCTACTTTACTTTTTTTGAATAAATAATTGTTTATATTGTGTTATATGGTGCAATCCTAAAATCTTTTATTGCAGAAAACTAATTGAACCCACAAGATAAAAAGTGAGTGATCCTAAATAAATGGGAAAGCTTGAAGCTAGGGTCTAAAACTTAAAATGGCAATCAAGGTTGCAAAATCCATATAATAACAATCCACTTAATGAAAAAATGTAGCACTAGAGCAAGCCAATAGAGTAAATAAAATGCATTCCTTTTATCGTTTCCAAACCCTAGATTACTCACCATATAGCTACTTCAAATCTTAGTCCTGGAGTGGCATGTTGTTTGAGCCCTAAACTGACATGACACCCTAGTTTATCCAACAATACAGAGAAAACTCCCAAACTTTTCTCCCAATTTCATAGATAGAGAGGGACTATGAGAAAACCAATCTAAACTCATCCTTTCCAAAATTTATTTATAGATAGAGGAACTATGATTCCGGAAGCTGTGTTTTTGGGTTTTGTGACAGGAGAGGAATTCAAGGATATTCAAAGCTAAGAAATTATTAGATGAAGTTGCTTTTCAGAAGATAATGGGAAAACTACATTCTTGGCTAGCCAGTCATAAGTTATTTAGAAGGAGGAGCAGTTTTTTGTAAGATCCATACGTACATCCACTTGTTGTACAGGGATTTTTGTTATTAATGAATATTGCTTTACCTTCTCTCAAAATTATTTATTTAACTGAAGGAGTTCAAAAAAATGGTTAATTGCTATAGTATTGGTTAATAGATACTTGTAAACTCCACTTTAATCTATGTATATACAGACTACAGACACTTTAGCTCTAGTTTGAACAACCATACCAACCAATTGATTCTAATGTCAAAAGTGCAAGAAGATCCAGTCATTATTATTCTTTTTGTTGTCTGTTTCCTCATTCATTAAGAACCCAATTTTAGCTCTGTTTAGGATTTTGTGCATCCTCATTTTGGTATGAAGGGTTCAATAAGGAATTCATAATTCCATTCCTCGAGTATGGTTAGCTATAGTTGTGCCTGTTTTTCTAAGATAACTTAATTATTCTTTTGCCATTATAGATGTGGTGCATTAGTTAATTTTAGAGGTCTACATTCTGACTCTTAGTCTTAGGATTGAGCCTTGATGGTGGGGTCCCCCCTCCCTCCCCCTAATGTAAATCACGTGTCAACAGTTTCCTCTCATGCATAATGCCATCAAACTCAATTATGGCTGATAACTGATATTCAGCTGAAAAATCAGGTGCAACTGGTGTGGAGGGGCTTTCATTTTTTTCACGTTTTTTCTACCGCAACAGCACCATATGCTATGTCAGTTTTTAGATGCAGTTAAAGGAGATTATTGTAGGGTAAAGGCATATATTTTGGTCTATTTTATCAAGCTTCCTTGTTCAATTGCATCTCTTTCTCCATCCTTCATTGATCCAAATTAGAGGCTAAAGTTTTTGGTTTTCATGATGAATACCTGTTTCTTAAGTGTCCCAATTCCTTGGACACATTGAAATGATATCTGCAGGGAAAGTTTTGTTTTCTGGGGATATTTTGTATGTTTGGGTATGCTTACTCTAGGTTGACTAGGCCCCTTCTTTTTGCATTCATTTATCTTTTCAATAAATTTGTGTAATTATTGATGATAAGGGGTGGCACTTTCTTCTTTGCGATTGTTGTATCGAACAATTCAAAAATTCAAACAATTGGTCATCAACACTAATATTTGTTGCATCTAGCATGCCTCTTAGCTGTTCACTTTTCACTTACCATGACACTATGATTCTGGCAACTATATTCATGGTTTCTTATACAGATGAAACATCGGCTAAAAATTTTCAATAAGTTAAGCATGACAATGGGGTCATTATCTTATTTTCATTTCTTCTATGTTGTATGTTGTATAACAAAATCTTTGATGTAATAGGGTGCACTTCCACAAATCCTTGGGAAAACACAAGAAGATTTCTTTAAGAAGATTGCTAGTATACTGAGGCAAACTTCAGAAATTTGTTTTGAGAAAATAAAGGAGATTGATTGCATTACTTGCCCACAAAGACCTGAGGGTTCCATGTTTGTAATGGTGAGGATGTACAAATACCTGGGCTGTGTTTGAAAATAAAGGGGCTGTTGGAGATATTCTTATTTGTACTTTCATAACGCAGGTGAAATTGAATGTGTCACTTCTAGAAGATATTAATGATGATATAGACTTCTGCTACAAGCTGGCTAAAGAGGAATCTGTAATTGTTCTGCCAGGTGAGGAAAATATGCCAACTTTTTCAGAATGCATTCACATTAAGACTGGATATCTGCCTTTCAATCTTAATTACTAGAGGCATTGTTATAATTGCCTCCAGACGATTGTTTTTGTGCACACAACTCATGTACTGAAGGAGGTTGATCCCACTTTCCTGCTGACATACAACTGTGCTTCAATGTGTGAAACATGATTTGGCACTGCTTCATATTCTTCTGTCATCTTTGTCTATAACTATTGTTACCCACACATTTTCTTTGTGAAGGTAGAATTGCAACTTTATGTAATGCAGGATCCCTGAGACTATGATAGAAGACATGTAGAAGCTCATTTTAGGGGCCATTTAACATCTTCCGAAGGCTTCCAAAAGCTTTGCACTCCTTTTGCCATTCCTTTTTGGTCTATCACTACCTTGTGCAATTAGACAATTCTACCTCTCTTTTTTGAAATTACTAATAACTTCATCTATTATCAATTTAAGAAGAAAAAGTAAAAGGAAAAAAGATACAAGGTGGAAATCAGCCAACAAACATGAGACCAAGTAAGTGGAACAATTTGTACTTCTTATAAACTTTACATTGGTAATTGGGACTCACTATATATGTCCACCCTTGAACATCAGATCTATCAAACTCATCAGCCCAGTCAAAACTCCCCAGGAGTTGGTTGAATCCCATTCCACCAATTGATGGGAATCGAGAGCTGTCAATCCTCAATGGATAAAAAGGCAAGACCATCACCTCTTCCTTGTAATTTATAGAAACCCTTCCTAATTCCATTGCCCTGGCTGATGGAGTTGGTTGAATCCCATTCCACCAATTGATGGGAATTGAGAGCTGT
This sequence comes from Nelumbo lutea, assembly GCF_056320005.1. Classification (NCBI taxonomy): domain Eukaryota; kingdom Viridiplantae; phylum Streptophyta; class Magnoliopsida; order Proteales; family Nelumbonaceae; genus Nelumbo; species Nelumbo lutea. The sequence goes on along the minus strand of NC_142684.1, from coordinate 133,685,177 downwards.
CAATCCTCAAAGGATAAAAAGGCAAGACCATCACCTCTTCTTGGAACTTACCTCTCTACATTTGGATTTTGGACCATAAAAAAGACTAAAAAATGATGTCATCTCTACCTTAGAGGTGATCTCCAATTGCAGGACCAGATTTGCCAGAAGAATTGCTATCAAACCAGAATATGCTATAGGTTCGTCGTTTGTATTTTCCGTTTGGAAATTCCAGATCAAAATGTGACAACGATGCACCAGATTTACCAGCATTCTCCATCAGATCCTGTTTAGAACATTACAACCATGTGTAGAATGATTTTTTGCTCTTTCCTTGCATTTACCAATGTTTGATAAAGTGTTGATCAAACAGATGGTATATAGTCCTTTACGTGTTGATGGTCTTTAGATACTGGATGAGCTAGGACCAAAACAAAGCTGCAGATAGAATACATGACAAAGGTTGTTGGCTAGAGGGCCATAAAGTCATCATCAGTGATTATTATGTCAAAGGTTTAACATTTCAGAGGCCAGAGGGTAAAGACTGGTTATGAAGTTGAGGATTAACAGTCACTTTTGTACAATAGGTTGTGTGGTTCATTGTGATGCATAGATAACCATATACATGGTTAAGTCAAGTGTCTATGCAATTCTCTTTGGGCATAATGTTGGATTCTATGTTTTTTCTTGGTTTCAGAGTTTGCAAGAGCCAGTTAGTAGTTAGTCCATATTATTTGATTAATGACTTTGTAATTAACATTTATTGCAGGAATCGCTGTTGGAATGAAAAATTGGCTACGGATAACATTCGCAGTCGAGCCATCTTCCCTTGAAGATGCCATGGGGAGGATAAGATCCTTCTGCCAGAGGCATAAAAAGCGACAATAGGAGAATCACAAAATAATTACTTGTCCAGAAAAATAAAGAGAGAAATAATTGTTCTCATCAACCAATCTGGCGGAGCTGATCAACTGCACGTTGGTTGTTTTACATGAGCTTAGATTCATTGAACAGTAAGAGGGGATATCTTCATTTGGATGGTATAGTAACTATAGTTAATGTTTCTTTCATAGTCAATCTTGATGTTGATAAATTTAATAGATCTAATATTGAAAATATATACTTCACTGGTATGCGGGAAGCCTATTATTGCAGATATGGAATGGAACTTCACCAAAAGAAGATGCAATAAAAACAAGGGTAAATTGCTGAACCCCCCCTGATGTTTAATAATTGCAATCACCTCCCTTGAACTTTCTCATACAGTTGCAAGTAGATCTCTTTGGTAGAATCTTCTAAAAAAAGGCATGAAAATGTCCAAAATACCCATGTGATTCCTATTGAGGCTAAGTTCTACAGAAAAAAAAGTTAATACAAACTTTATGAACAACAAAAACAAAGAGAATTTTAAGTTGCAGCTTTACCTTTGAGTGACGAGTCCTGGTCTCCTGTCCACGTTTATCTCAGCCATACATGGAGAACATCTCATCCTCTGCATAGTATTATGCAGGGGGAGATGTTCCCAATTAGGGGGGGGGGTGGTGTATTGTGGGTAGGCATGGACAGAGTTCTCATGGGCAGGAGATACAGTGTCTTGAGTGATTGAAAAATAAATCAATTTCAGAAAAAAAATATTTGAAGAGTTAGGGGTAGTGATTCATATGAAGAGAATTTTGAAAATAAACATTTTTGTTGAAAGTAACTACATGGGTATTTTGGACATTTGCATGTCTATTTTTAGAAGATTTTACCATAAGAGGTCTTTTCAACTATGTCAGAAAGTTCAAGGGAGGTGATTGCAATTACTGAATTTTAGGGGAGGTTTCAGCAATTTATCCTTGTTGAAGGGAGGTATTTGCTGTCATTATCAATACACAAATACAATCTTACCAAACACTTGCAAAACTGATAGAACCTACCGGCATTTGCACTATTCCCAAACACAGCCGTATATTCAAGTTTCTCCTTCTAAACAAAACTGATTCTCAATCGCTTTGTTTTTATTTTCCAATCCGAGGCTGAAAAAGGTAGCAATATTCTAGTGCCTTCATACTCCTTACCGGCAAAGGTGACTATAATAATAATATTGCCTTCTTTTGACTCAGATTGTCTTCTTGATTAATAGTTTTCTTTGCCCATTAGCAGATGTGAACTGAGACCACCAACATGTGGTTCATCTTTAGGAGATCGACTCGGAGAAGGTTCCCCAATTGGGGCAACTAGGGAACTTCCCTCCTATTCTATTTTAACCATATGGAAGAATCTTGGAGACAATCCAGACTGTTTCATCAGATAGAGAGCCCTTTACATTGGCCATAGAGCCCTGCAATCCATATTAAGCTTGTTCATGACTTCATGTATCCATATCAACCCTTTTCCAACCTTGGATTGGAGTTTTATTTGACTAACACCAGAACCTATTTATCCATCCATATACATATGGATCTAGATTTGGCTGAGATGTTTTAAATCCAACGTTTCTCGGATAAGACCAGTACAAAGATTAATAGAAATTACATCATGAGCTAGTTAGTCAGCAGCTTGATTTTCTTCACGGAAGACATGTTTGTAGACCAGCCCATTCTCGAGCAACTCATGGTGTAATTTTCATTGGTTTCAATCCATGCTACACCCAAATGTTGTTTGTTTGAACTTTGAAGGTGTGGCGTGAGACCAGGGCTCCACAACAAAATCTTGTGGATCTGTCCACACCACGGTAGATTTAATGATTATTGTGATAAATGGTTAATATTACTAAAAGATGACCAAGACATTTTATTTAAAATTTTGCTGACAATACATCCACACCACAGTGCAAATTGTAAGTGGCTGAAACCATATGAATATTTACAGAAAAAAAAAAATCCGATTTCAATTTTCAACCACTCCATAGTGGGGCCCAGTAGATCCAAACACACACCACACATCACAAAAATCACAGTACCAAACACTGCCTTAATGCCCCAGTGCTTAATTTTTAAGAACTTGTTAAGATGATTATGGTTATTCATTTGTGGTTTATCGGACAAAATGATCAGTCGAGTTCCTTCCAAAAGTCTTGCAGAAGACGACGCAAAGAGGGTCAATCTTGGCGACCAGGATTAGAACAATGGAAAATAATTCAGTAGGCAAAGAGGGTCAATCTGGGCCCGCCTCAGGTAGCCCTTATTTAGACCATTTGAAAATCCATATCAAAGAATCTGCTGAAGAGACTGTTGACCATGAAGGAAGCCTACTTGCGGCTTCAGTTGATGTAACCAGGCAGCTGCAAATTTAGACAAGCAGATGATCCCAACTCTACCATATTTGTTCCATATTTTCTTTAAATGGCTCGCTAAAAGAATCAAAAGATGAGGAGATCATCCAATCTGTTGAACTAGTAGAAGTGGGAGGATTCCTCTGTTGATTAGTCGAATACTTAATTTTCTTCTTGAATTCAATTTGCAGCTGCTTGGCAAACTGCAGGTGGAAATCAGGGAAGAAAGAAGTCATTCCTAGTAATTCCATTTGATGTTGTTTTAATTGCTTTTGCTTTAAAATAACTCCATACTCATGTCATACAAGTTATGTCACAGCTTTGTAGCAATATTAACTCTAAATCTTACACCCAGAAATCTCCTCCCAACTGTTGCACTTCTTAACCTTACTTGTTCTTTCTAGATGCTCATATGAGTTAGACAATCATCTGACTGAACCGGTTGCTGAGTTCAACATCAAAAGCAAAAAAATCAGATAAACTCTAACAAACATTCATCCATCCGATCACATTCCTAGACTCTCCTTCCACCACCACCGAAGATGGCCTTGGAGATTTAACAGTATTCTCATGAGATTAAAGAAACTACTTGTTCCTTACATTGCTGTTTCAGGTGGATCCCTAGAGATCATAATTGTGTGGCTGATAGTCTAGCCAAAGCAAGCTGGATAAAAAATATATGGCCGTCTTCGGTTTCCCTCAACTTTCTGTTTCTTTCTTATTTTCAATCGATCCAAACACAGCCTAACACAAATGCAGGCATTGAGAATTGGATGAATTTCTTCTTTTCCCATGTCTTATATGTTGCAAGGGACCATTACTTGGTGCATTGGTAAAATCTCAGGCTGACAAGTGTGAGAATGTTGGTTCAAGTACGAGAAAGACTACCTTATGCAAAAGGTTAGGTTTCCAACTAATCTACCCTTCCCAAGACGGCGGATGGCCGGGACCATCACTGGGTAATGGCCCTGTAATTTTCAAGGGTGAATCCTAATGAATGGCTGCCACTGGGCTAACATACATCTGGAGAAAAGGGCAAAGTAGCCAACCAAATTGCACCTGATGCATTGTCCTTTAACCAGAGTATGAAAACTTTCATGCTGAAGTACTGAAGCTATATTTTCACCTGTTCAACAATTGAAATATGTCCACATGTCATTTACATCAAAGCAAATTAAAAGGTGCAAAACAAAGTATTCACTGCAAAAGAGAAGAAATAATAGCTGAACTATATTAATCTAAAACTCTCCATTCATTTTACAGAGAAAGATTGGAAACTTTGGCATGCAATCTCTAGATCACTTGAATCATATTAAACAACCACTGAAAAAATAGTCTGAAATCCATTTTAATATAGGGTCAATTTGTGGTCCAGACTCCAAACAAACCATTTGACCCAAAAAGATAATGTCAACCTCTGAGAAATTGCATCCACCCATTTGGACAGGATCATGGTAGGTAGCGAAGTACACTGACACCGGATTATAGCAATAGAAATATCCCAAGATTAATTTTTGTGTTAGTGTGTTGATGGTTTTAGGAGGAGAACTGTAATCAAGCACCATTTCTGTATACCTTGAGAAAGGCCAATGTAGAAACAAGTTTGTAAATGTTTCTTTTCAGTGTGAAAGATCTCTTGATAGGTTGATTTTAACTCTATGATCAGATCCTTTTCTTCTGTACTTTAACAATATTTTACTGGGACAGAAAAAAAAGTCAGAACACCCCCAATTTGATTAAATCTTGGGTGAGACCTCCCCAGCAGAATAAGTAAATCTAAGAGAATGGTTCTGAACAAGGATGCAACCATACCGAGAACAGTTCCGATTCTCACAATAGTATCAATATCAAGTAACTCTTATAAATTTACATGTCTGTGTAGCAATATTTGCAAAAAATAACACCAAGAGATCAAATCAGTGGGTTGATTCCATCCAGTTTCAAGAGACAGTCGAGGATAAGGAATAGCCATGATTCAATTGTATAATAGAGAACAAATATAAATGACTTACATAGATTTATCAGTACATATTTTACCTTCAACTGTGGATGGATACAGAAAAGAGTCTGACAGGAGAGAAACATTAAACTTCTATGGTAGTGTCAGTTGCATTGATCTTCTGTTTATGAGCTACTTCAAATAATGTTCTACAATTTCCTTACTGTTTTGTCATGGGTCTTCTATGAATTATTCTGAGATGCACAGCTGCATCCATTGTTCGTGGCCAATATGAGTAAATCTTTTATGTTAGCACCGTCTGTGATCTTAACCTGCAAGAGGTAAGATAACACACTTTGCCACTCTCTGTGATCTTCCACTTTCTTTAAATAAATAACGAGAACAATTTGTTGATCTTGTTACAGAACAACTACTAGTTCTCTTCCATAACCTTGACAATACAAGTTAGATTTCCCATGCCACCCATACCCATAATCAAAAGCACGATCTGTATGCGTCTCCTTGTCAAGGAATCGCGACCCACCATCACCACCACTCGAACCTTGAAGAAGATGAAATTGGGATCATTCAGATGATAAGATGATGGACTATTCTTTGGCACCCTCCTCTCAAAGTACCCTTGACTTTCAAAACTATTAGGCTTCATCTCCTACACAGCCTGATGAAGATGAAGCCTTGGGGAGCAAACTTTCAGATTGAATTCTAATTCTAATTGATAGGAAGCATTTGGGAAAACCTCGCAGGTCAACATCTTTATAGGTGGAAGTCTCGGTCTCAGGTAGAGAAATCTTCCTGACAAGCAACAACTGGGGAAGGCTTAACCCACACTGCCTACTAATTCTCACAGCTGAGCTGCATTGACTTGGTTTCTTGTGCTTGTTTATAAAGCATCATCGTTTAATATATTTATGTATTATTAAGAAAAACAAAGAAAGCGGGAATCCCATTTTGTCCACTTACATCTTGTAGCTCTAGATAATCAGTTGTGAAGAGAGAATGGACCCCAATAAATAAATAAAATAAATTGTAAAACTCAGCGTTCCCGAACTGTGGAGCAGTTAAGGCGATTCTAAACCACCAGGCCCCAACCAGTGGTGGAGCATTGTTGTAGCGAGTGGCTGTATCTTTCTGATTCTAAACCCGACTATTATGATACCTAAAAAACTGATAAAAAATCAACCAAATATCATTCAGTTCTGGGTTTCGGATTTGATTGAAGTTTAGAAAGACGAGTTGAGACAGTGGGACATATGCTAATGGGTAGGTGGAGATAAACGGCAAACGGTCTATATTAGATTAATGGAATGACATTTTCACAAGGTTTGAAATTAAAGCAGTTTTCAAAAATAAAAGAAAAGAGAGAGATGTAAAAAGGGGATGGGAATGGATTTGGGATATGCTCATCATCCCACGCGCCTCACAGCCATATCCACCCTAATGTGAATATGTTTCAGATGTTCGGCACACTCTGCGAGGAACAGATCCGGAGGGAAAGAAAGAATCAAGAATTATGAAGATGAAGTGACCTATTGGTGGGGCCACTATAAGATACGGTTTTCGGTTTTCGGTTTTAGCCCTATGTTACGACAGTGTCGCAGCAAAAATGTGAACGCTTTAGTCTTTCCCTCTCATGTGCTGCTGGGAGTCCCATTTCCAAGTGGCCAAAGGAAAACACTATCTTGGGTTTCTTTTGGGTGTGAAGCAGCATACATCAAGCTATTGTATATGAAAGTTGCAGACCCATAGTTCGTATTAAGCAAAGTTTTTAAAACGGAATTGGACAATGAAGTGGTCAGGGTTTAATTCTTGTGTCGAACGGTCTGATTGTTTAAACTAAATGGATGGCCCGTTCTTATAAAAATGTAGAAAACATAAATAAAAACGGCCAAAACTTCTGAATGGTTTGAATGGCCAGGTCAGCGATTTGCTGACCAAATCAGCATTTTTGTGCAAATTAACGATTTTGGGGTAAAACGGAGTTGATCACCTAACTAGTTCCTGGTTTTTCTCGTCCGACCATCCAGTTCGGTCTGGTCCAGTTTTCAAAACTATGGTATTAAGAATACACTAACGTGAATCAATGTTTTATAAACCAATCTTGCCTTCTGGTCATGGGTCACTGATTCAACGATAGTTTGTTTGCATAAACATTGAGTTTGTAACTTGTGATAAAAAACACTGGATCTAGTCACAATAACCTTTGCAGTAGTGCATTGGAAATATGTCCCTTTCCTCCATGATCAGATATTCTCCATACATGATTGTAAAGGCTATTGTAATTGGTTGTTGGGATTATGGTTTTCGAATTGCCATTGATATGGACGGTCAAACCGTTCGGCCTGGGAACCATTCAGGCAACCAATTCTGTTTTACCCCAACTCGGTCCTTGGCCAAAAACCATTGAATCGATCAATGACCCGTTAACCCAAGCGAATAAACCATCAACCCATTCAATGATTTCTGGTCATTTTTTATTTTTTAAATTTTGTTGTCAAAACAAGAACCAGATGGTCGAACCGTTAGCCCAAAAATCGGTGGCCATAACGATTTTATTTCCAGGTCATTTTTTAAAACCATGATTGGGACCTTGTATTGGGACCTGATCCAAACCCGACCTGCTGATCGGGTCGAATGGATCAATGGTTCAATTGCCTAAGGCTGAAAACACTATCCTAAATTAGTTGTTTTCTTCATAAAAACTGCAGATTATAATAAAAAATAAGACTTTTCTATTCTAAGTTTTCATCATCTCATATATATATATATATATATATATATATATATATATATATATATTCTATTAATAGAAAATGGTGATACGTGGACACCTTCACCATTCAGTAAATGGTATCAGTACATGTCTAGTTTAATGTGAGCATGCGAGGTCAATAATTACACGCTTAACCCTATCCAAGTGTGTAAGATATATGTGTTCCCACTAATTTTTTGAAATGTCATGTTTGGCACTAATTTTTTGAAATGCCATGTGTTCCCACTAATAATTAATGACAATGCTATTTTTGTATTATTTTATATTACTCTCTTTAACACTTGGTGGTTTCTGTCCAGCTTGAGAGTATTCTACCATCTCTCTCCCACTTTTTCCTTGCAATCTTTCTTTCCTCAAGAATGCTTGAGGTCCCTCACTTATATTAAGCATCATTTTTCTCTCATTTCTTCCTCTCTTAACCCTCATCTCTCTCAGTTTAGAAGAATCCCTAGGCTTTTTTCCTTATTATTTGCAATGTTTTGGAAAAACTGTTGTTTGAATTAGTTATGTGATTTATTTGATTTGCTTTTCATTGTAACGACACTAATATTTTCATTTATTTTTTTTTTCAGTTTTCATTCTTTTTAGGGTGTTTCTTGAAGTATTCTTCAGGTTTGGGTTACAATGGTGATTTGGTTTGAGTTTAGGGTTTCAGTTGTTTTTCATTTTACTTGTCTTTTTATCATCTAACTTGATCTCCTTTGTTATTTATTTTTATGTACACATGCTTCTTTGTCTATTTTGCAGATTTCCCTTTTGTTCATTCTATGTTTGCAAGATTCCCTTTCATTCGCTGGTACAGATGAAGTTCAAGGGTGACTCTTGTGACCATAGAGCATGTGGGTAATTTCTTCATTCTATGTTTGTAGGTTTCCCTTTTGTTTGTGGTACAAATGTAGTTCAAGGGTGGAAACTGGTTAGGGATGGGCCTAGGAAACAAGTATGTTCCTCCCTTGTGTTTGTTCGGTTTCATGAATGTGTTTTTTAGGGTTCTTCATTTTTTGTCTTCCTTATGCATTTCTATTCAGGTTGATTTAATGCATGTGTTTCTCTTGGTGTTTTGTAGGTCTCCTCTTTATTCTGCATTTCTATTCAAGTTCATATGTTTGTATGATTTAAGATTCTCGATTAGGATAGATGGCTTTTCGTATGTTATTTTTCTTTTCCAAATTACTTTGTTTTTTCCCAGCTTGATGTGATCTATTTCTCCTTTATGTTTAGTTTTTTACAAAATTTGACTCCGTCTGTTTTGCAATTTAAGTATTATTGACTATTGAGGTTTTGTTCATTGTGCCTACTCTATTGTACTTCTATATTTTCATTTTTCCTTTTTATTTCGATGGTTTCTAGAGGTGTTGAGGTTTGATTGTGTTTCTTCTATATTTGTTTGCAGTTGGAATGGAGATTGGTGTGAGATGGCGGTGCTCTTCTCTATTTTATTTTTTATTTAGAATACAAGGAGTAACCATTAGGGAGGGAGAACCAGAGCTCTCCTTTATCAATCGATCTATTCTCCTTCAACTTTTATCTTGACTTTTCAACATTTCTTCCCACAAGAATTACATTATGATGGACAAACTATGAAGACTGCGACTGGAGTCTAAGGATGATATGTAGGAATGGACACGTTTTGACCAAAGGGAAGACTTTGCAAGATTAGTTGGTTTCTTTCTTAACAATCATATTCTATTGGGTGTAGGTTGTAACTGACTATTCATATGGTGGGAACTCAAGGCCAACGAGGTGGACATTATTTTCTTATCTGGGAAGAGTTGGATGCACTTTGGATCTAATGCGTTTGGACTCAAAGGGATGCTCTTTTCGAATCCAATCACATTTCAACACATCACTAGGTGCTAAGTTGGAGTAAATCTGAGTTGGATCCTGAGTGTGAGCTGTCAGTGTACCTTTATTTGTATGGCACTGTTATTTTTAAATGTATAATTAATTTTACTTGCTGTTATTCAAATATCGTAGGAAGAAGTATGATTAGGCCCAATGCAGATTTTTGATTTCCACTGCAAAAGGTCAAAAACACACTCTATGCACATATATCCGCCTATAAATTGACATTAATTCTAAATTGGCATTTTGAGCCTACAATGAAAAATGAGTTAAAATAGTTTTGACTACAAAGATAGTGATAAAAACTTAGATTATTTTTCCCATTCTACTGAAACTATTAGATTTTTTTTTCTCTTTTAAAGCAAATAGTTTACATTCGACTTTCAGAATTCCACTAGCCCTGTAAATAAAAGTTAATAAATGAAAAATGAGTTAAAATAGTTTTGATTATAAAAATTGTGATAAAAATTTAGATCATTTTTATCATTTTACTGAAACTATTAAATTTTTCACAATTCCACTAGCCCCTTCAACGTAGTGGTCCCTCTGCTAGTTAAAACATGGTACTATCTCAAACGCTACTTTTTCTCATAGTATAAGATTTTTCAGATTACAAGACACAAGCTACACACTCAGCAGAAGAAAGATATCAATAACAATTGACCAAACTGCTGAAGCAGTGAAGGAATTCTGAGCATTGGAAGGGAAAATTCAGAAGTCCTCTGCAAATGACGCTGAAATTCATGACACGCCAGAAAGGAAAAACAACCGTCCTCGTCAAGCACAGCGTTCCTGAAGCCTGAGTAAGTGTTTGGCACCGATTCGTTTCTTTAAAGCCGTTTTTTAAGAAAACGGTATTATACCTGTTGCACTGTTTTTTGAGAAAACGGTTTTTTTTTTTTTTTTTTTTTTATTGTTGGGAATCAATACTGCCACATAGAATGTTTTATGGGGAAAGACGCTAGTTTTATTTGATATCTGATGAAGGAAGATTTGGCCCGACTTCACAGTTATGCAACACGTGGCAAATGCAACAGGTCAGCACAAAAGCACGCGTAAGGCGCGAGCACCAAGGGGAGAAACCGGCTGACCGAACTCCCCTACCAGTGGTCCGAACTCCCTACTAGGAGCCCGAACTCACCCTTCGGCCCCAAACCAGATAGTAATCCGAACTGGCCTGCATGTAATAGTTTGGGATATACCTCACCGAACTGGCATGCCTTATAATAGTTCAGGACACACCTCGCCGAACTGGCCTGCCTTATAACAATTCGGGACACACCTCGCCGAACTGGCCTACCCTATAGCAATACAAGACATACCTCCGAACTCAAGACTTTGCCTAGCTCACCACTCCATTGCGTTGCCCTCAGGACACCAAAACCAAACAAACCGTACCATGCCTGACACCGAGGAAGTCCGTACCCAAGGGTGGCGCACTTGACCGACTTGGGATTTGACGCTTGACGGCCGCACTCCAAACGGCCACCTGCCACTGCCTCCTGACACTGCCATCTCCAGTTACAGAGACGGTTCCAACAAAAAGCAGTGACGGTTCTGTCCCAGCAGAAAGGACGACGCCCGAACTAACAAAAGCAAGGGTAATCATACCCGACTTGACAAGGGCTTCGGAGCGAGTGTGCGAAGTGGTTATAAAAGGCCCCCTACCCCAAACAACAAGGTATGTGAACTTTGCACCATCTGGTCTATACTTTGCTTTTGAGAGTACTAACTTGAGCTTCGGAGTTATCTCACCGGGTTCCCCCCAGAGTTCCCTCATCTTTTCCGTTTCAGGCTCCCCGTCGCTTTAGTCAGAAACGAAATCGTTGACAGCTAAGACCGGCCGGATTGCGCTCCATCAATTGGCGCCGTCTGTGGGAATCGCTTCTAAAAGCCTCCCTCTAAATCTCTCTTACCTACCCTTCTTTCAAAAACTCCAACACCCATGGCCTCCTCCAACAGTGCCAGACATGGAACAGAAACGGCCACCACCGGAGAACAACTCCATGTTCCCGCGGTGTGCATTGGGCAGTTCACCATCCCTCTTTCAGTGGATGGGAACTCCAGTTTGAATGTGCCACAAGCAGTGGCGCCCCTGAACCCTCCTTCGTTGAACATCCCTCTTCCACTCCCTATTGAAACGAACTTCGTTGAACCAACTACTGTCCCACTGGAAACCCGCCAGAACCAGTTGGACGATCTAATGCAATGCATGCGGGCAATGCAAGCCCAAATGCAGCAATTCCAGCAGCACCAACTCCAGCAACACCAGGTATTGCACCACCTTTCCCAACACCATTATCAGTAGTAGTTCCCTCAGCTACCCTTAAACCAGTCACTGCTCCCCCCCCCGGCACCCTATTTCGAAGCCGGTCAAGGCCTCCCTTCAAGGTGGACGACCTCACCAAGGAGAAGCTTCCCGACCCTAGAACCCCCCTAATAGCCAGGCCTCATCCCCAGGCCGAAAGCAAAGAAAAATCGCCCCCACCTCGCAGCTCGCAGGTGGGTCAGGAACCTCGCCCACAAAGTCACCTTGGCGCTCTAGGCCCGAGTTCCCACTCACGGAGAACCGGTTCAGTGCCCTAGCAGCAGGCCAGTAGTCTGGGCCCATCGAGCTCGGCAATACGGAGGCCAGTAGCGCCAGCAGCAGGCCCGCTCAAAGAAGGCGCCGGCGAAGTCGCCGAACTACTACCCGTGTCCTACTCGAGCTTAGAGGCAAGGAAGAGACGAGCTCGGACGAGGTAAAAACCGTCCCAATTCTCTCAGTTCCTTCCCCCCTTTCATTAGAACTTCTGACAGTCCCCCTGCCCCGAGACTTCAAACTTCCATCTCTGGACAAGTATGATGGGTCTTTTGACCCCAACGACCATGTCGATGCATTCCAGTCGCAAATGCACCTCGCTAGGGCCAGCGAGTCATGCATGTGCATGGCCTTCACCACCACCTTCAGAGGGGTGGTATGCACCTGCTACCGGAACCTAGCTTCCGGGTCAATAAGAAGCTGGGCCCAGTTCGTGCAGATCTTCACCGCACACTTTGTTACCAGCAAGAGGTGCCCCAGAACCGAGGAAAGTATCTTTGGGGTAAGAACCCATCCGGAGCTACATCAAGCGGTTCAATGAAGCATGCTTGCAGATCCCTCGGTTAGACCCCGCGGTACAGCTCGTTACGGCCAAAAGAGGGGTGACACACAAAGAATTCAATTGGCACATGGTGGCCAACCAGCCAGCAACCATAGCCGACTTCCTCAAACTTGCGGACAAGTTTATGAGAACAGAGGAAGAGATTAACTAGAGAACCGAAGGCGGGGTTGAAAAAAGAAAAAGAGAAGGCGAGCCCTCCAACCCCGGTGACAGAAGAAGTCAGACCTGAGAGACGAAGCCAAGCCAGTCGTCTCGAGCTCCCTTAGCAGTTCGGACGGACTACACGCCGTTGAACACAAGGCGGACCGAGATCTTGATGACGATCAAGGACGCCCCCTACATAAAGTGGCCACCTCGCCTAAAGAGCAACCCAAACGAAAGGAACAGAAATCTATACTGTAGCTTTCATAAAGATCACGGCCATAGTACCGAGCAATGTAATAATCTCCACGACGAGATAGAGAGACTCATCCATCGTGGGTACTTGAGAAATTTTGTACATAGTGACAATAGTAATAAAGCAGGTCGGCAAGGGGAACACGGGAAGGATGTCCCCAAGTCGAGTAGTAGACCGGCCGAAGCCTTGCAGCGACCTCCCCGAGAAGAGAGGCCAGTTTGGGGAACCATCCACGTGATAGTGGGCAGCTCGGTGGTGGCAGGTTGCACTTCGGTAGCAGCACGAACGTCAGTTCGTGAGGCAGCCCGAGAGGAGTAGAACCCTCCCAAGAGGCTGAAGACAGAGGAACCAATCTTTTTTACAGAAGACGTCGCGCGAGGTGTTCACTATCCCCACGACGATGCGCTCGTCATAAAGCTAAGGATCAATGACTTCGAAATCCGGCGCGTACTTGTGGACTCAGGCAGTTCAGCGGACATCCTATTCAAATTGGCATTTGACCAATTACAGTTGTAGAAAAGCGAGTTGAAACCCGCACACACTCCTCTGGTGGGTTTCAGCAGAGAGGAAGTCAAGCCCCTGGGGAAGATAACAGTACCTGTGGAAGTCGACACATGGTCGTGCGCGGTAAGACTCAACCACGATTTCTTGGTGGTCACGACCTCCTCCCCATACAACGCCATAATAGGGCGACCAATTACGCATATTCTGCGTGCAGTGGTCTCCACCTATTATCTGGCAATGAAGTTCCCCACGGACTTCGGTGTGAGGGTAGTGTGGGGCGACCAACTTGAGTCCCGCAAATGCTATGTTGCCGCCTTAAAGGGAAAAACCAAGGCGGCCGACGACCTCGAACTGGAGCGGCCTGCGCAGGGTGAGGAACGAGCTTCGCCCACTGAGGAAATAGTTGCAGTCCCGACATCGGCTACAGATCCAGCGCGAACACTACAGATTGGTGCCTCCATCAAGGAGCCTTTGCGAATTGAACTTGTGAGTTTCTTACTTCAAAATTTAGATATTTTTGCATGGTCCGTGGCAGATATGCCTGGTATTAACCCTGACCTTATAGCTCACAAACTTAACACTGACCCTGTAGTCAGACCCATAGATAGAAGAAACGCAACTTAGCCCCGGAGCGCTGGAGGGCGATCGACGAAGAAGTCAAAAAGCTCCTCGCAGCGGACTTCATAAGGGATGTTCATTACCCAAGTTGGGTAGCCAACCCAGTGCTGGTGAAAAAAGCAAATGGCAAGTGGTGCATGTGCGTCGACTACACCGACATGAACCGGGCTTGCCCAAAAGACTGCTTCCCCCTGCCCCGAATTGACCGCCTAGTGGATGCGACCTCGGGACATGAGCTGCTAAGCTTCCTGGATGCATACTCAGGCTACAACCAGATCAAGATGGACCAGCCTGACGAAGAAAAAACCAGCTTCATAACCGAGTTCGGCCTGTACTATTACAAGGTCATGCCCTTCGGACTAAAGAATGCTGGGGCGACCTTCCAAAGACTTGTAAATAACCTTTTTTGGCCCTTAATTGGCACGAAAGTAGAATGTTATGTAGACGATATGGTCGTCAAAACACAATTCTCGCAGGAATTAATAAAAGACTTGGATTCTGTTTTCCAAATTTTGCGTCAATATAAAATGAGACAAAACCCAAACAAGTGTGTCTTCGGTGTCACCTCGGATAAGTTTCTAGGGTACATTGTCAACCGGCGCGGTATTGAGGCCAACCCGGACAAAATAAAGGCCATCCTTGATATGAGACCACCCCGGAAAGTAAAAGAAGTTCAAAGACTAAATGGCCGCATAGCCGCTCTAAGCCGCTTCATGTCCAAATCGGTAGACCGCTGCCTGCCTTTCTTTAAGGCAATCAAAGGCAAAGGGTTTGAATGGACCCGAGATTGCCAGCTCACGTTCGACGAGCTAAAAACCTACCTCACCACTGTGCCAACCTTAGCCAGACCCGAGGAGGGCGAGATCTTACAACTGTACCTCTCGGCGAGTGACGAGGTGGTAAGTTCAGTACTCATAAAGGAAGTAGATCGGGTCCAATGGCCTGTCTATTACGTTAGTAAAATTCTGCAGGGAGTAGAGATGAGATACCCGCAGATAGAAAAAATAGTGTACGTACTGGTGATTTTAGCTCAAAAACTCCGCCTGTACTTCTAAGCTCACATCGTCGTCGTCTTAACCGACAAACCCCTAAGACAAGTCTTGCTGAAGCCCGAGGTCTCCGGTCGGTTGATGAAGTGGGCCATCGAACTCAGCGAGTACGATCTCCAGTACAAACCACGGACCGCAATTAAGGCTCAAGCCTTAGCAGATTTTATCGCCAAGTGCACTTTTAGCCTCGAAGCCCCTCAACGGGTTGAGCCCGAGGTCCCCAGTTCGGGCGAACCCGAAGGTCCCAAGCCAATAGAGTCTGAACCCCGTGAAGTAGTAGCTAGTGTGGCATCTCTCCTGGTCAGGCCAAGCGCGAACTGGGATGAGGAACCTTGGATCCTTCACGTAGATGGTTCATCAAACTAGCAAGGTAGCGGGGTGGGAATAGTATTATGCGGCCCGGGTTGCACAAAATTGGAATACGCAGTACGCTTTGAGTTCGTGGCATCTAACAACGAGGCAGAATACGAAGCACTGATAGCCGGCCTGAACCTAGCATGAAAGGTAAGAGCAAAGCACATAGTCATTTGCAGCGATTCCCAACTCGTGGTCAACCAGGTTACGGGTGAGTACGAAGCACGCGAGCTCTCCATGATCGCATACTTAGCGAAAGTAAAAGAGGCCCTGCTCAACTTCCAGTCACACTTCATCAGGCAAATCCCGAGGTCAGAGAACACTGAGGCGGACGCTCTGTCCTGGTTAGCCAGCACAAGTCACAACAACATGAGAACCGTGTACATAGAGGACTTACCTCGCCCTAGTATTCTCGGTAGGGCAGAGGAGGTCGCTCCCGTCCTCGAAGCAGAGCCGAGCTGGATCAACCCACTCGTGAGCTTCTTGTTAGATGGAACCCTCCCTGCAGACCGCAATGCGGCCAAGAGGGTGCAGCGCCAGGCAGCCAAATACGTCATAATTGATGAACGGTTGTATCGACGGTCCTACACGCTCCCCTACTTGCGTTGCCTGTGACCCACCGAAGCCGAGCTCGTACTCCGCGACACTCATGAAGGTCTGTGCGGCGGACACTTGGGGGCAGAGCACTCGCCCAAAAAGCACTTCGACAAGGATACTACTGGCCAACGATGAAGGCAGAAGCCGTCGAACTCGTCAGAAAATGTGACAAGTGTTAGAAGTACGCCAATATCCACCATCAGCCTGCTTCCGACCTCAAATACCTTGCCAGCCCATGGCCTTTTGCACAATGGGGCATCGACCTCCTAGGGTCATTCCCGCCAGCAACAGGTGGGAGAAAATTCCTAGTGGTGGCTGTAGATTACTTCACAAAGTGGATAGAAACCGAACCTCTGTCAACAGTTACGGCTCGAAACATACAAAACTTATTTTGGAAGAACATAGTATGTCGCTTCGGGTTACCTTAGGTACTGATCTCTGACAACGGCAAGTAGTTCGAGGATATCAAGTTCCAAGAGTGGTGCCAGAGTATGGGATTTGGCAGAACTTCACATCGGTCGTGCACCCGCAGGCAAACGGTCAGACAGAAGTAATGAATAGAGCCATCCTACGTGGACTGAAAGCACATCTAGATCGAGCTAAGGGGTTGTGGACGGAAGAGCTACCTAGTGTTTTATGGGCTCACCGAACTACAGAAAAAACCGCCACGGGAGAAACCCCCTTCAACCTCACCTACGACACTGAAGTAGTAATCCCGACGGAAATCGAAGTACCAACATTGTGACTAGAAACATATGACGATAAGACGAACGGAGATGAGATATGTACTAGCCTTGACCTACTTGACGAGGTAAGGGACCTCGCACACATCCGGATAGTGGCCTACCAGCAGCAGGTAGTTCGGTACTACAACGCCAGAGTAAAGCAACGAAGCTTCAGAGTCGGCGACCTGGTCCTTCGTAAGATTATGGTGCCCAAACCCGGCGTGGGCAAACTTGGACCAAATTGGGAAGGGCCTTATAAAGTTAAGAGAGCGCTCGGGGGGGGGGCATACGAGCTCGAAACCTTATAAGGCAAACAAGTACCCCGAGCATGGAACATTGTTAACTTAAGGCGATACCACCTATAAACCGCCAAGCGAAGTGGACGAAATCGCTACAAGGGCCTTAAGGCCATGATGCAGAGCCAGCAAGAGGAACCTCGGCATAAGCAAGCAAAGAAAAGTTGGGCATATTATCAGCTCGGAAAAAAATTAGTTCGCTATAAGAGCCTTAGGGCCGAAACAGGTTGCGCGAGTACAATTACCCGGGCAAGAAACATTGGCATATTATCAGTTCGACAAAAAATCAGTTCGGGAAAAAGAACAACACTTTAACCGAAAAGATTGTCTATTCTATCGCAAGAAAAAGGAGAGTACAAAAAAAAAATTACATGCCTGGAGCTACTTCTTCCCTATCAAAAGGCACTTCAACAACACCCGAAGGCCCTGCCTCGCCTTTAGAATCTGGCTCGCCATCGACAGCATTGGCCATCTCTTGAGTTATACGCAAAGTGGATATGGCACTAACGTCGAGGTCGGGGTACGTGTTCTGGATCATCCACCGGCTCAGCTTGAATCCCCTTCTGTAAGAATCCACCATCAGGTTGTCAAAACGCGAAGAGGCAATGTAGTCTTCAACGGCCTTCTTCTTGGCGTCTTCAATACCTTGGGAAAAGATCTACGTTTTCTCCCTGATGTCCTCCTGAAGATATTCGACCTGATGCTACAGGTCCAACCTCAAGTCCGCCATATGCTTCACGACTACCCCCATGGCCTCGGCATCCTGTTGAGACATTGCCTGCTTGGCCATAGCAACGCGAGCAGCCTCTTTGGCAGCATAAGCGGCCGCCTCAGTAGCTCGGGTATTCGCCTCAGCCGCATGGAAAGCCTCTTCGGCAGCATGAGCGGCTACCTCAGCAGCTCGTGCTTGTCGCGAGCTCCTCTCCACCTGGGCCGCTAAGTCATGAATAGAAGAGTTCACCTACCAAAAGAAACAAATGAGCGACAACAACAAGAAGGATAGAAAATGAAGAAGGCAAACAAAATCTGACTTACCACCATAGCATGAGTTACAATACGACAAGCGACCTGATTCAAGGGAAGATCGGTCCACGCCGCGATCTCCTCGGGGAAAGTAGCCCCCCTACTCTTCTGAAGAGCGTAGTTCGGCGACAACACGCTCCTGAACTCCCCTTGAGCTCCCGAACCCAAGGGCCCAGCCTGCGTATGAGCGGACCCTGAGTGAGCAGGAGCATTGGAGTAGGCGGGAGCACCCATGTGAGTGGTCTCAGCGTAAGGCACCCCGGCCACTTCATGCATCGGTGGAGTCACCTCGGGCTCCCTGGGCAGATCCTTCGTTGTGTAGCCTAGAACTTGAGGCTCCTCATCCTGGGGCAGCTCGACACGAGTTCGCTTGGCGACCCGTTTCCTCCTCTTCATGCCTTGGAACAGGCGCCCCCTGTGAGTTCTCTCTGCGTCCATCACACATGCAGTAAAGAGTTCGGCATCAGAAAAAAATGAAGGAACAAAGCAAACAAGAAACCTGAGCTAAGAAACCTACCCGAACTCAGGCCGACCGCAATAAGCTTGGTCTCTGTTAAGTACTGATGGCACTTTAAACCTTGCCGTGCCCATTGCCGGAGGCCCTTCACCGTCTCTTTATTGAGAGTGACACTAGAATCAGGAGCGACCTCACCCCACCCGGTCTGAAAAAGCCACCCTTGTGCACTTCGCACCCCAAAGTAGTCCCGCTTCCACGTTGGGACCTTGTTAGGGAGTTCGTGCAGAAGCTTAAAGCCTGGGCGAGGAGACAGGTAATACTTCCGTCTTCCCCCAGGAAGAGAACCCGCTTGTTTCTTGAGCATTAAGATAGAGGAGAATATCTCCAGGTCTAAAGGGAAGTTCTGTTCACAAAAAAGGGAGACTGTCCCCACCAGGTTCCGAATAGAGTTCGGATGAAGCTGGCCAATGGTAACGCCGAAGTGGCTTATGACCTCGACGAGAAGTGGGTGGAAAGGCAGTCGCAGCCCCGCAGCGAGCTACTCTCGAAAAATCACGATCTCATCAGGACCGTGTTCCCAAGGAAAACTACCCGAAGGAACGAAATAGGTATACCCCCCAGGCAGATTGTAAGAAATAAGTAGAGATTGGAGCCCCTCGGCCGTCATGGTCGAAGGACCAAACCTGTCTAGCATTCGACCTCAACGAGAGGTAGATGCCAAACTGCCCGAAACAGCTCGACCTACGGGTTCAAAGTCATCATCAAGTTCCACCTCAGGATCACTAAAGCAGCCGGGGGATACGGCTCGGTTCGTAGAACCTACATCAGTCATACTTGAAGAATCGTCTGAGCTATCAAAGCTAGACATCGAGGAGAAGAGGTGGATTCAGGAAGGTACTCACCGGAAGAAAGTTTTGAAGACTGTAGAGACTGGAACAAGCCAAAAACCTTGAAGGCAAAGTAACAAGCCTAGATATGAACTGAAAGGCCTGGACGCGAGCTGAAAAGTTGGACGCGGGCTCAAGAAGCAAACTGCAGAAGTGACAAATCAACTGGGGTCCCCTACTATTTATAGCTATAGTAACCAAGAACCAATAGTGCAGATTAAAGCCAACGACGGCCCGCATTCATGCCGACCGCACGTCCCCTTAGATCGAGACATCATTGGCGCACGTCTTTCCGAAAAGAGCGAAACGTCAGCGCACATCTTTTTGAAACCGATGATGCACCGGCACACATCTTTCGGAAACTGACAACACGCTGCACATGTCTCTCTGCAACTAACAACTTCCAGCGCAAGTCTCCTCAAAACGGCAGTGGCACGCTTTTTTCAAAATTAAAAGACCCGCTGTCACGTCCCAGTGGCACGATTTTTTAAAATTTAAAATAAACGCTCGCTGCCACGTCTGTCAATATTCATGAGCAGTAGGCACGTCTCCCGCCTTTTCGGATGCTCCAGAAAACCGTAGAACCCTAACAAAGCATCTCGCGCAGTCAAGATTCGAAGAACGGGACAAATCCACCTACAACCTCGCAAAACTCCCTGTGCCAGGGCAAGACCCTTGGCATGAGGAGTGGGGGGCAATTGATGAAGGAAGATTTGACCCGACCTCACAGTTATGCAACACGTGGCAAAGGCAACAGCTTGGCACAAAAGCACGCCTAAGGCGTGAGAACCAAGGGGAGAAACCGGCTAACCGAACTCCCCTACCAGCGGTCCGAACTCCCTACTAGGAGCCCGAATTCACCCTTCGGCACCAAACCAGACAGTAATCCGAACTGGCTTGCATGTAACAGTTTGGGACATACCTTGCTGAACTGGCCTGCCTTATATCCGTTCGGGACACACCTCACCGAATTGGCCTGCCCTATAACAGTTCGGGACACACCTCGTTGAACTGGCCTGCCCTATAGCAATACAAGATATACCTCCGAACTCAAGACTTCGCCTCACTCACCACTCCACCGCATCGCCCTCAGGACACCAAAACCAAACAAACCGTACCATGCTTGACACCGAGGAAGTCCGTACCCAAGGGCGGCGCACCTGACCGACTTGGGATCTGATGCTTGATGGCCGCACTCCAAACGGCCATCTACCACCGCCTCCCGACACCGCCATCTCCAATTACAGAGACGGTTCCGACAAAAAGCAATGACGGTTTTGTCCCAACAGAAAGGATGACGCCCGAACTGACATAAGCAAGGGTAATCATACCCGACCTGACAAGTGCTTCGGAGCGAGTGCGCGAAGTGGTTATAAAAGGCCCCCTACCCCAAACAACAAGGTATGTGAACTTTGCGCCATCTAGTCTATACTTTGCCTTTGAGAGTATTAACTTGATTCGGAGTTATCTCACCGGGTTCCCCCAGAGTTTCCTCATCTTTTCGTTCAGGCTCCCCGTCGCTCCAGTCAGAGACGAAATCGTTGACAACTAAGACCGGCCGGATTGCGCTCCATCATTATCAATGCTCTATAATTATTTTGAGCATTGGTCCACATATTTAGTGTTTTACATAATGTTCGGTTTAAAAAACGAGACATCAAATTAGACGTTTTCTCAAGCCACGTTTTCCCAAATTCCAATCCATGACCGTTTTCCATAACAACGGTTTCAAACAAAATTGTGTTTCTTCACGCATTGCTTTTTCTGATATAACGATGCCAAACACCGCCTGAATCAATAAAACACAAACTAGATAGAAAAAGCTATACCAAGAGGCAAACCCCAATGCAAATTATTTTTTTAATAAACCTAAAAAAACCTAACCAATTAACCACACCTTTTATTTATTTTCAGTGATAAAGGTAATAAAAGCCCTAAAGAGGTGGGGCCATAACTTAGGGCCCTCTCCAACACCTGAGAGTTCCAAGCTCTATAAAAATCGAATGGCTCCTCGTGCGGATTTCAATTCAGACAGACACAGCCCCCTGAGGAGAGAGAGAATCATCTTCGGGCATATAAGGATGTCAGTACATCAGAAAATCGGCTTCGGTAATATGTTAGCACCGTTTGCATCAAGGTTTTTAAAACTGATCCGGAGACCAAATTTGTCAGGGGTCTGATTTTCGGGTCAAATGGTTTGATTGTTCAAATTGAACGATCGGCCTATTCTAACAAAAAAAAAATAATAATAATAAAAATAAATAAAAACAGTCAAAATCATTGAACAGTTCAAACCGTTCACCTGACCGATTTCCGATTTTTCTAGTCTGACTGTCCGATCTGGTCCAATCCGATTTTGAAAACCATGATTCCTTTAGTCTCTTGCAGTTTTATATTGAGAATAACTGTCCATAAAAATAGAGTAAATTATAAAGGCCCTTTATACTATGGGATTAGTGACAAAGACTCCTTTCACTTTTTTTGACAAAGACCCCTGCACTTTTTTTTTGACAAAGACCCTCTTGAATTTTGGCAGTTAGACAAGGACCCCCTCGACCATTATGACATAAGGCATTAAATTACTAAAATACCCTAATAAATTTTTTCTATTTTCTTTCTCCTGCCATTCTCTCTTAAAACCCAATTGACCCAAAAATACTTTTAATCGTCATCCAAAAAAGAAAAAAAATCAAATTTTCTTGATGAGAAATCTCTGGCAGTGAGAAATCTGACTTTCTCGCCACTAATTTCGCTGGAAAAGGAAAAAAATCTCAAACAAACTGCGATCAGAAACCAAAACTACAAGAAACTTCACTTTCCACATGAAAACTTGATTCATAGGTCCCAAAAAGAAGCCCAACGCAATGTACTGTGCCAACATATTCCCTCCTCCACTTCCACATTGGCTAATTTGGTTTGGGGGCTATCAATCAAACTAGCCACCTTGAACCTTGATCTTGAACAAACGCATCAAACTATCCTCGCTATGCTGAGGATTTGTTCCATGGTAATTGGTGAGTTCCACTTGACATTAACAGGTTTAAGAGATTGAACTTCTAGAAAATTTTCTTCCAGCTACTTTGGGTCTTTCAGCTTGACAAAGCCTCTAGCATCAGAATCTAGTAGTTGATGATCATCTCATCACTTTGGCCCCCGTCCTCGCTTAGGTGTAACTGTAGTCTAGCTTCCTTTGGGGCTTTAATAAGTTGACATGCATAACCTCTGACGTCAGAACTTAGAAGCTAGCCAATGAGCCATAGCAGTGGGATGCTCTGTAACTTTGAATTGTTTAAGGAAATTTTGAATACAGAGGCATTTCTACGAATGTTTAATCTGCCACACACAACTATAAGGCGATTTTTTGAAGTGGTTAAAAATAAGTGCTTATTTGGGTCATTAAGCACTTATTAGTATTTAGGAAATAAGTCCGGAATAAGTGCTTATTTTAAAAATAAGGGCTTATTTTTAAGTCCAAATTTCTAATTTTTTTAAGTGCTTATACAATAAACATTTATTCAATTTTTTTCTTTCAAAATTATCCCTAGTTGAATTTTAAAATACCACTTATAAAATTATCCCTAGTTGAATTTTATAAAAGTACTTTTATGAAAACACTTTTAAGAAAGGACTTTTATGAAAGTATTTTTACAAAATCACTTTTATAAAAGTACTGTTATGAAATTACTTTTACTAAAGTAGTTTTATAAAAGCATTTTATAAAAATGCTTTTGTAAAAATGCTTTCATAAAAGTACTTTCTTAGAGCGCTTTCAAAGGATATATTTTGAAATTTTGAAATAAAATGAAGGACAAAATAGTCACAAATGCTTATTTAGTTAAGTACTTATTAGAGAAAAAGGCTACCAAATGCACAATATAAAATAAGTGGTTATTTTAAAAAATAAGCACTTGAAAAGTTGGGTGCCAAATGCAAATAAGCACATGCTTATTTGAATAAGCACTTGTTTTTAAACACTTATTTTTAACTTCAGCACTCCCAAATATGGCCTAAATTTGTTAACAAAAAATCACCTAAAACCAAATCAAAGTCTACAAAAATTAGAAATTGATTAAAAACTGACAAAAGGATTATAGCTTTAGAAAGGTATGGCCACTAGTTCATCCTCCTAATAAGTTCATCGATACAATCTTCCCAATTTCCAGCATCCCCACCTTCAACATAATGGTTTTTCTTCTTCTTCAAGCCGCTAGATGGAGCACTCAACATGAACGGCCAAAGAAAATTGTTTGCATCCTTGTGAAATGGGGCCCTACTGTGTAATGATCTCATGGATCCGATCTCCCATGTAGATGATCCCATACTTTTCTAGGGCCTATTCAATTATAGAATTATCAGTCAAAGCAATCTGTTGTTTATTCAACCCTATGCAACACATTCATGGTTGCTTTGTTTACTTTGAAAAACACACCATTAAAAATCTCTCAAAGGGTGGGTGCATTGCATTGTCCCAAACTGTGGCTTCTGGATTAACATAGAAACCACCTTTCATCTTGGCCTCGCGCTTCAATCTGATTAACTCTTTCTCCTGTTCCTGGTATTCTTTAACATATTGTTCAGTCCTCTTGAAGATGAGTTTTCGGTTTTCAACTTTTACTCAACTACACTCCACCAAGGAACAAGCCTATATCCATCTTCACCATTCATTGATTACCTATTGTCTTGACCACTAGTTCATCATCCCGTTACGAAATTGCAGGTTCGTCCATGAAACCACCATGATCTCAAGCTGCTTATATACTATGCGAGAATGGTAACCGATTGGATGAGTGGATTGCAGAGATTTTGAGACACTCTCCGTCTGAAACCTTTGTTCATCATCGTCCTTTCGGTGTCCGACAGTCCTCACTGCAAATCCTTCTAATGTATAGCACCCATATACGGCGAGATGAAGAATATGGTTTACACTCATGCTTTGCTCTGCAAGAACATGGGTAATTTAGGCAGTGGTGAAATGATTTGATGAATTAAAGAAAAATGTGAAATAAATTATAAAAGGGTAATTTAGGCATTTAGAAAAATGTAAATGGTCAGATGAGAATATTTTAACGAAGGGGCCTTTCTCTAATGGTCAAAGTTTAGAGGGTTTTTGTTACAAAATAAAAAAGCTCTGGGCATGAGGTCTTTGCCACTGATCTCATGATATGGGGGGTCATTATAATTTATCCAAACAAGTATAGTGATATTCCCAATACACGATTATAAAAGGTTGTGCATATAATGAATACGGTCTTATGAGCACTAAAGCTAATCTCGTCCACCAGTGATATGGGAAGCCCATTTTGGACATGGACCCATTATCCAATCGAGGCCCATCAACTGGAGCCTCGTGCAAAGTTTCGGTAACAGATCCTTATTCATAATTGAAAGCATTATAAGATTTCTAGTCTAGACCATCTACCAGCAAAATATGTACCAATACCCTACCAACATCAGCTGTCACCACACATTTCATATATGGTGGGTCCTAATTTTATGGCGGCCCTAGTTTCATAGTGAGATGTGCCATAATAAATAAAATTGATGGGGTGTTGGAATGTATTTTGTTGGGAGGTGATTCTCACCTATTACTATAATTGTGGGGCATAAAAGTAATTGCACTCAATATTTTTTACAAAAAAATCAGGCAAATAAAAAAGAGAGAATGAACAGTTCAATCTAACGTCAGAATTCATATAGGAAATTGGGATAACCAATCCAAGACTAGCTCGTTAGTCTGTTAGCTGGATTTTTCCAGCATTGATGCGGAATCAAGTCCGGCAAAGGAAAAATTAATGGGTGAAAAAAGGGTTTTTAGCCGACAAAGGTCACTTTTCACCCTTAATATCGTTAAAGGGAATGCTGATCTCAGAATGTCAGCTTTGAGGCAACTTTTTGAGAGAACTATCACATAGGGGCACTAACAAACGAGGTGTTTCCACCCTATGATATGACACACTATTTATATCATATAGGAAATTTGTTCTATTCCGTTCAATAATAAAAAAAAGGTGTTTCTCTCTGTGGATCATGGTTGAGAATTGGATCGCCATGACCCAGAACTGTCAATGGGTCAACGGCTCCAACCTGTCCGGAAGAACATAATAGGTTCATGTTAACTTCTGTAGAAGATTTACTGATTCTTAGCATCTCCATATTTAGTGGCAACATATTGTACGAAACTCTAATCCAAATGAAGATACTGAGAGAAAATACAAAGAAGTTGCAGCTCTAAAAGACGAAGCCAGAAAAATATATGTTATTGATGACAAATTCAATGTAGCCCCCAAGGGAGACGAGTTCATGGATATAATGGTGAAGCAAGGCTGCTTCATATTGCAAGTGGCCTTGTGCTCCTTGGGTGGTTTGGCATCGTTTGTTTACATTTAGGATATAAATCTGGGCGAAGATTGCGACAAGAAAAGGATCAATAACTGGGTCTGTCCATGTTTTCCGTCAGTTATCAATTTCCCCTCTTGATCCTCTAGACGTTGATGGAGCGAAGCTTCTTCCAACTTCCAAGCGGTGTTGAGTAGGGGAAAATGGAAGGGACCCCATGACTTGGCGAGGATGGTGTTGTATGACAGTCTAGTGAAGCCCACGCTTGATCTCCATGGAAGAAGAGCAACTACATCATTTCTTGGCTTCTTCCACTGCAAAAAGAGTGGTTTGGCAGAAGTGCCAACTGCCGACCCTTCTCCATGCTCTTCGGCTTACTCTGACTGGACCTGACTTGAGTGGTAGTGTTGTCAAAGAAGACGACAGTGTATTGTCCACCTTCCGCAGCACGACGGAATTGGGAGAAGCTGGAATTAGCTTCAGAAACAACAAGAGGATGGGGATTAGAGGGATAAAATTCAAGACAAAATGATTGAAATTTGATGCTTATCTCTGCCTCCGTTCATCTCCAATGGACCCAATACAAAGACGCTGCTTGAGAGCTTGATTGATTTCAAAGGGGAGTTGTATCAGGATAGAAGCGGTGGTGAGGTTTGTGCATATTTGAAGTTCATGAGTGAGCTGGTTCGTAGTCATGAAGATGCCAAGGTCTTTACTATACATGGGATCATTGATGTCGATACTGCAAGTGTGGAAAGTTTGCACAATACCTTGGTGCATTTACGCTTGCCAGGGGTAGTAAACGAACGACCAGAGTCTCAGTGTTATAAGTGATTATATTCGTAGTTATGTGAAGCCCATCAAATGGGACAAGATTGTGAATCTCATCGTTATCACTCTACTTCTCACATTGGTGTAAACCATCTATACTGTTGTTGGCTATCATCACCCAAAGAACTAATCGAAATTGGTTGTAGAGCATTCAGCCCTTACTTGCTTCAATTCTTTTTTTTTTGTTCCCTTGTTGTTTGATATCTTGGTGTTGTTTGTAAGTATAAAGAGGAAACTTTTGATCTCTATTAGCAACAAAAAAGATGAACAAGGTTCCAGATGAAGAACAGGGCTACAATAGGGATTATTTCCGATTTTGGAAAGAGAGAGTTACAATCTTAGTTGATTTCTTTAGGAAGAAGATGAATGGATTTTCAAAAGTTTCAGTCGATTACCAAGAAGTGACGACGAAGAGATTTCCTTGGGTTTTCCGTACATTTTGCAGAAAAAGAGAAAAGGAGATGATTATATATAAGGGTAATTTTGTCATAAAAATACAGTTAGTTTTTTTACTGCCCTATTGTGATATTAGCTTGCAAAAAGATGCCTTGTCTCTGATATTTTATAAAACAGCTACTTTTTGTTGTCAACAGAGTTCAAAAGTTACCCCTTTCTGCTAGAATTTAAGTACAGTAGGATAGGTGTCAATTCGGATTTATGTAATTTCACGGGCGGGCATTGATGCCAATTCCAGCCCAGGGTCTGCACTAAAACCCAGTTTCACTTATATGCTTGGATCTTTAGAATTCCTGCACTCATCAGTTCTGTGTTTGTTGGGGTTCACTTCCAATCAAATTCAATACGCATGAACATGCCAGCTCATATGTGAGAAAATCGAAGGGAGAGTTTGCCTCGTTATAATTTCATAACACATTTTTTAAATTTGTGAAAGGTGAGGAAAACTAGAGCCATTCATCTTCTTCCCCAGCTCAACAACCAGAGTGACAATAAGCTTTATAACTCTCCTATTGATTAATATAAGGAATTTGTGGGGCTGGATCAAGATTGACTCCTGGGTCTCTTAAATCTATCTGTTCTGCAGCTGTTGTATTCTCTGCAACAACAACCATGGTTAAAATGGATAGTTAGAGAAGAAGAGAAAGCAGGTTTAAGAACAATGGTAATAGTGTTTGATTAGTTTGTGGTGTTATGAAGGTGGAGAAAAGGAACTAGGTTTCCTTTTTTCATAATTTTATATTTTTTAATTTTAAATTTCAAAAATTATATCATAAAATCATAACTGGGCAAATTCATCGTTTAGTTCTTCATGCAAATTTGATTGAGCTGGTCATGGAGTTTAAAATAGAGAAGCCAGAATCGTAGAATCTCAACCAGGTTGTGATTCAAAATAGAATTAGCAAGACACCTGACAATGATGTTCGGGTTGTGGTTGAATTGGCTTAGACGTCACGTGTCACTTATGTGGCTATCTCATCTCTTTGGCACGTCAACACCGCATTACCTCTGCACTTCCGGGTGGCATCTCATTTTCTTGGCTACATAAACATCGCGTCACCTCTGAGACTCTAGATTTTTCTCCAGTCATGTCAGCATCACATCATGCAGATAATGAGCACAATCACAACAGGAAATCATATATAGGGACAACTCCGTTGGAAGTTAGGTTTTATTCTGAAGATCTCAATGATTAACCTCAATAAATGATCCAATCTTTGACTCCACTACAAGACTACCCCAGAGACTTTACCGGCAGCCGACAAAAGGCCAATAAAAGAATTGTCGTAGAAGTTTCTAAGCAGTTTTTATGATTGTCGATATAAAGTTTAAGACCGTCCGTCTAATGGACAGCACGCGCGTGCTGTTTCTCACAATCTTCATCGTCGGTCGCTCTTGCTTTCCTCGTGTCTGTTGATCTGTTGCTCTTTATTTGTTACTCACCTGTTTACTTCAACACTCTTACATTCCTCGATCTTCCCCTTTGAGATCTGCCTTTCTAAATTCTGTTTCTCGATCTTCTTCTTTCAAGGTTCGGAGGTGAGTTATAGTTCTTTATTCATGTTCTTCTTTTCATTCGTCGCTATCTTCTTTTTAACTAATTGTGCTTAGTTGCTTACTGGTCGTCCTTTCGTTGTTTGAGTTATGCTCTTGCTTATTTTCTGGTCGGTGCTTTTTTATTTTGAGAAAGCGGTGCCGTGGAGTTCTTTATTCGATTTTTTTCCTGTTTTCCTACTTTGGTTATGTTTTACGATTGTCTGGTTTCATCTGTTACGATTCGGGTTGAATCGATAATTGTGTTCCGCCCAATGTTGATTATATGATCATTTCTTCTAATTTATTCATCTTGTTTCTTTTTGTTATTAACACTATTTCTGCTTTCTTGATTGAATCCTTTTGCCTTTTCGCTTGTCTTTTGTTTTTCTTCTTTTCTTTCTTGACCTTACGTGTTTGAGAAATGCTGATTTTTTCGCTTATTGTTTTTCTTATTTTCCCTTCATCTCATCAGTTTTTTTTTTTTGGTTTCTCTTTCATTTGGACTCAACGGTTCACGTAAAGGTTATTCTACTATTGTTCACTAAAGTCTATCTGAGTTATAGGCTAATGGATCAGTACCAGAATGACGAGCTTGAATACATGGTTGAAGATTATTATGACTTGACTGATTTTGAGGATGATCCTTTTAAAGAAACTCAGCAAAATAGAAATGGAGAATATTCGGATTTTGAAGACGACTTTGACATGGTGTGTTTAGAGGATTGTAATTGGCTCTTTACTAAATTTATTCGAAAGTAATTGATTTGATTTGGGCTTTGGCTCTGTTTTTTATCTTGTTTGAGAATAAGGCAAAGACTAATACTTTGGCTCTTGAGGCTCGAAGTGGAAAGGATATTCAGGGAATTCCATGGGAAAGAATGACTTTACAAGGGATAAGTACCGAGAGACGAGATTGAAGAAGTACAAAAATTTTGAGAGCCTCTCCCACCCTCACGAAGAGATTGCAAAGGCAAGCTTCTATTCCACTGTTTAAGACAATCGTCAATAATAAATTAGTTGCCTTTGAAGATAGTCTAGTGCTTCCCGGTGTTGATGCAAGCCTTTTTGTTTCTTTTCATAGAAAACAAAGCTATGGGTTGATTTTGCATTAGACCGACGCCGTCCGTCTAATGAACAGCACGCGTTGGCCACCACTTACTGCGTTTAAGCCCTTCCGATGGCTGCTTGTTTCATCAGCTCGGTCTGCGGTTGGTCTTTGGTGCACCATTTTCAACAGGTTGAATTAAAATGCATCTGGAACCTGAACAGAGACGATGAGGCAAGAGACGATTCTATTCGCTCTGTTTTGATTTTTTGTCTTCAGGTAATGGCTTTCAATGTGTTTGAGGAGTCAACGATGACAAGGAGGACCGACGAAGCATTTTGTATGAAGATTTACCACCAAGAAATGATCAGGAGCCACTAGAATGTGGCTAAAAAAAGTAATTGGATTTCACCACTGCGAGCTAATTGTGTGTTAGCCGCCGTTGTGTCGAATCGAAGAAGGTGATCAGTGAATTCAGGTTCGAATTAGCAAATTAAAATGGAGTTTTTGGTTCTTGCTTGATGGAAGAAAGCAGGAAAACGATGAGGGATGAAGGGATCAGAGGAGTATTGTTGGGAGAAGAGAAAGAGTGTCGTCACTGTTCAACGAAGGAGACGGTGAACAGTGGCGGTAGACAGTAAAAAATTTGAGATTAGAAGAAGAACCTGAAACCCAAAACCCCATCACAAGCTGCTTGTATCTAAAACCCTCTCACGCCTCTGAAACCCTGGACAAACACGACATCCTTAAGCGCATCCGCCACCACAAGCACGTAAACAAGGTCCAAAACGCTCTCCATGCGCTCCTGAGTTCGCCTTTCTCAGGAGAGGCAGATAACGCCCCCATCCGTGAGCAGAGGTGGTTGGACGATGCTTTCTCTGCTCCGTAATAGTCGGTTAGTTCCCTGCGCTCCTTCGCGAGGGAAGAGAAGATAGCAATTGTACTCACCGAGATAACTTCTGTAGTTGCAGTGTGGTTGTCACATGGCTAGTCGTTGAGGCGCATGCGGCATTCCAATGCCATGAGAGCAATAACACAAGAAAATGTAATAAATATGGAACACAAATTAGATGAAAGACAACTTGTATTGCATTAATGGATGGCAAGTATAAGCATACAATTCAGTGTCGAGGGGATCTTATGCTTAACCTATATATGCTCTTGATTCCCTCGACTACCTAACTCCCCTCAATGAGTACATTAAGCTTTTGGGGAGTGACATAAAGATACATCAAAATGATGAAAAATCATACTATTTAATTACAATAACGCCATTGGTAGTCCCCTCTTACAAGATACATGCATAGCCCACCCATGACACATATGTTGACACCGTGAAGGCACGCGGTTGGCACTTTAATGGCACGACGGTAGGTGCTTGATTGCGCGGCAAAGGAGTCATTTGTGACAGTCTCCCCCACTCAATTCGATCTACATCCTCGAAGATCGGCTTTGGCTGGTCCCATTGAGTCACTGTTGTGGAAGGAAGGTTCTTCTAATGCTCCATGAATCGGTTGTCGTCCAAGGCTGAGGTGTATATTTTGGTGGCATGGTTAGGTTGGCTTGTTCTGTTGGGGTTTCTTATGGCTAAGTCCTTTCTCGGCAGCCTCTAGGTATGTTAGTGATTGATTCAGCTTGGCTATGGGGAAGGTTTGGGCCAAGTAAGGGTCAAAATGGTATTTTGGATTGTTAGGGTGTTGGTTCCCATGCATTTTTCCCCAAGGGTGACTCACAGGATTTACTACGGGATTTAGCCTGAGGAATGATGTGAATGTGGTCCCTAAATGGCTTGGGTGGCACTCGCTTCCCCGATGGTTGTGGTAGTAGATGTGGGCAAAATTGGACACAACCTTGGATCTTCTATTGGGCCCATCCATTGCAAGCGCTTGCGACTTCTGCTACAAAGTCGGCTTCTGTTGATGTTGTTGGTGTTGAAGCTGATGCTGATGCTGATGTTGGTGCTAGCACGGGCATTGGCATTGGCGTTGGCGCTGGAAATGGAACGGTTTTGGGGGAGACTTCTTCCTGGTGATGACTTCCCAACCAGTTCCAGTGTTGATGTGAGATGATTGACAGGGGGTCTTCCTTTTTAACACAATGATGGCTTCATAGTTGCTTGTTTCTTGGTACAACTATAAGGCTGAAAGCTGCTTCCCATGTATCTGCAGGGCTGATGATACAGGAATCATGCAAGGGGAGTGCTCATCAAAGATAAGTAAACTACTAATGTGTGGCATAAGTGCTGCTTCCGCCTGCGTGAGGAACTCCACTCCAAGAACAACCTGAAAATCATCCAAGGGTACCACAGATAGATTGATGGGTCATTTCCATGGTCCAACTTGGGGTTCTACTCTACGAGCCATGCCCTCTAATGCTTTGGCCCCTGAGTTGACAGCCTTGACCCACCCTATTTGTTTGGTGGTGGTCAAGCCGAGTTGCTTTGCCTCCACAAGTGAAATGACGTTGTGGATGGCCCTAGTGTCCACCAAGGCTTGGGTCGGCCTCCCGCCGAGGGTGATGTCTACATAATTCAGCCCATTTTGGGCTTTGGTGGGCTGCTTTGATGTGGCCTCTTTCTTAACCATGGCGTTGATAAGTTGAAGGGCACCTACTCTTGGCTTCGCTGTGGTTTTCTCCTCATCACTCTCTTCATCATCACTGAGTTTGGCGATGAGGGCATTGATTTTCTTCCGCACAGGATAGTCGCTAGTCTGGTGCTTCCCATTGCAAAGGTAACAAGGTGCGGGAGGAGTAGTTGGTCTCCTAGTGTACTGGTGGCCCTGATAGCTTTGGGCTCCTTGTGGCTTCTTCCCTTGTTGGTGATTGATGGGCTTGTCGGTGCGCACTGGCTTTTCCTTTGTAGAGGTTGATTGTTGATCTCCCCCACTCA
Source organism: Nelumbo lutea (assembly GCF_056320005.1). Classification (NCBI taxonomy): domain Eukaryota; kingdom Viridiplantae; phylum Streptophyta; class Magnoliopsida; order Proteales; family Nelumbonaceae; genus Nelumbo; species Nelumbo lutea. The sequence continues at coordinate 133,652,223 of NC_142684.1, read as the reverse complement.
AACTCATGGTACAGGGCTGGATGGATTCTGCTCTTCTTCCTTAGGTGCTCTCAGATCAACAAGCTGCTCAGCTATGGCCATGGCAGTGGCGAGGTCCTTAACCCCACGTCGTTGAAGTTCAAGCTCAGCCCATGGCTTGAGACCGTCCATGAAATTGAACAGGAGATCCTTGTCTGACATGTCGGAGATCTCCAGCGTCAAGGCCAAAAATTCTTTGACATAGTTATGTAGTGATTCTTGATGTCTGGGATTCTTCATTCTTTGGCGCGCCATGTACATCACATTTTCAGGGTAGAATTGACGCTTGATCTCATGCTTGAATCCAACCCAGGTGTCAATGGTGCGGGTTCCACATTCATTGTCTTGGCAACACATATGCCACCATAACATTGCGATATCAGTCAAATACATAGCGGTTGTACGTACCTGAGTTTGGTTGTCAATGATGCCAGTGGCGGAGAAATATTGCTCCAATTGCCACAAGAAGTTGTCAAGCTCCCTAGCATCTTGAGCACCCGAGTAAGGTGTTGGCTCACGAATCTTGATGTGCATGGAAGCTACGGTGGAGGAAGTGCTAGATGAGTTGGCCACCACCCTCTTTAAGAGAGTCATCTCGTCTCTCATCTTGTCCAATTACGCTTGAAATCTGTCTAGCAAGCCTTGTAGGCTACTTTGGGAAGGCCCCGCTCCCGAATTTCGTATGGTGGTGTGCATGTCTCTCAAGGTGCCATTGAAACGCCCTTTTAGTTCCACAACCGCATTCTCAACAGTCTCTAGGTTGAAGTGGAGTTCATCGATCCGATCTCGGGTTTCTCCCAATGTTGCCTCGCAACGTAGGATGTGCTTGTCCATGCTAGCTAGTTGGTCGACTGACTTGTTGCGCTTGCTAGCTTTAGTTGTGTGGCCCTTTGGGGCTTGTGTCTAGGTAGGTTCGTCGAGTGGAGCCTCATCAGTGTCATGGGCTTGGTGCCCGTATGGTGTGTCATGGAAATGCCTCGGTTGCTCTTCATTGTGCTGAAGTAGGGGCGAAGATAGGATCCAATGTGTGTAGGAGCTCTTGCTCTGATACCAACTGTCACGAGGCTAGTCGTTGGGGCCTCGTGCAACACTTGAATGCGACGAAAAAGCCTAAGCAACAAGCAACAACATAGAAAAAGGCAATAAAGATGGCACACAAATTAGACAAAAGACAACTTGTATTGCATTAATGGATGGCAAGAATAAACACACAGTTCAGTGTCGAGGGGATCTCATGCTTAACCTTTACATGCTCTTGATTCACTTGACTATTTATCTCCCCTCAAAGAATACGTTAAGCTTTTTGGGGAGTGACATAAAGATACATCAAAATGATGAAAAATCAGACTATGTAATTATAATAATGCCATTGGTGGTCCCCCCTTACAAGATACATGCATAGCCCACCCATGACACACATGTTGACACCATGAAGGCACGCGGTTGGCACTTTGATGGCACGACGGTAGGTGCTTGATGGCGAGGAGAAGGAGTCACTTGTGACATGGTGGCAGTGATGGAAGGTTGAGTTTGAAAAGGTTATGTTTTTTGTTTGGGATCCATTTGATAAAGAAAATTAAATGAAACTTAAGGGGCCTTTTTGTTTTTTCCCATGACACTTAACAATAAGTTAACACCAGGTACTAAATTATCGCAAAATGAAAGTTTGGGAAATAAATTGTTGCATTTTAAAGTTCGGATACTAAATTGGCACTCGACATGAAGTACAAGATACCTATGGGAAATTTTGACCAAATGTTTTTTTTGTTATTATGTAAGGGAAACTTTTGGGCTCTAATATCAATAAAAGTGATATATTTAATAAATTTTCAAAAATAAATTAACTTTGTAAAAATAATATAAAAAAGGGGTAAAGTTTCTGTTCATCTTATTATTCCTACCGTTGTCGCCTCCGCCCACTTCTGCCTGCCTCTATCCACCATTTGTAAGTATAAGATGTTTCCTCCATTTTCGTTGCTATAGAGACGCATGCCACCAACAACAGCTGTAAAGGCCACCCACTCCCATGCTGTTAGGTATTGGGTTACATTGACATGAGAAGCAACTTTTCTGGCCACATGCCCACAAATCCTATTCAAAACAAGTGTCACCTTCGTCCTAGTCGCTACACATCATGCTTGGAGACGAAATTGCACCCTCCGATCCAGATCTAGAGCTCGACATGTCATTGTGAAAGAGAAAGACAATGGGGTTTGGGTTAACAGAAGGAATGTTGCCAGTGACCATTGGCAGGAAAAGTTTCATAATTATTCAGATTAGCGGGAAATCCAAAATCCGTATTCTTTAGGATGCCACCGCTATAGGTCTGATTATACAAAGGCTGAGGATTTCGATGGGAGGGCACATGGGCATTAGGGGCTGAGTATCCATCGTCTTCGTTGGGAAAATTAACCTTGGTTTTCTTTTCTCCTATCTTCCTTGCTTCCCTGTCATAAGCCCTTGCCGCCTCTTCTGTTGTGTTGAAGGTACCCAACCAAACCCTAACCCCTTTCCTAGGGTCATGGATCTCGGCCGCCCATTTGCCCCATCGGTGTTGTCGAATCCCTCTACATGTACCCAACCAAACCCTAACCCTACATCTGCATGAATGAAGTTTACAGTGAGTCAAATGGTGGAGAAGAAAATAAAGTGGAGAGTAAAGATAATAGGGAGAGACAAAGAGAGAGAGAGAGATTTGCCTCCCGGGGATGTTTCTGCGACTACAAGCGACAGTTAGAGACGAAAGCCAAAGGCTTACCGGAGGGGCGGTTTTGAAGAATAATCTACAAGAAGAAGATGATAGTTGATAGCTATGATTATAACCTTAGCAAGTGCACTAGTTATCAAGTAGTATAAAAAAATCGTTCCCACGATGATTTAACAAAGTAAGTATTAGAACTGTAGCCTTCCCTAATTATTTGGACAATCGAATTTCAGATTTAAGGGTAAAGACTACTGAAAGATAGAAAAAAGAAACAAGAGCAAGAATACTACTACTGAAGTATGCAATGATTGACTGAATTTGCTAGGACCTTTGGTCCACCTAACCATTCCAATGAATAGTAATAGATGAGACTATCCAAGATAATTTGTCATTCCCATAAGCTGAAGTATTTCTAATTTTATTCAATATTCTTTCTCAAGATATATCAAAACTACTTCTATCAAGTAACCCATTGATCTCTCGACTAGAGTTATCAAGATAGAAATGCATTAAGTTCAAGGAAAAATTATTACATTCAGATGAATCATGTGTATATACCCCTATATACCATTCAATTCACACCATGAATTATTTGGTCTGCTATATGAATTCCTCTCTCGATTCATTCACATAAACCTAATCAATTAAGAGATGGTTACTCCTAATAGCATTAAGCAAGATAACTCATAGACTATATGAAAATCACAATCTTGGAAAAATCAGAATAAAAATATATCCATTGTTATGATTAGGCTTTCCACAGCCCTAGCTACAAATATCCCCTTCTCCTTGCCGCCACCTCCTTCTTGCAGACTTCTTGCTTGATAGATTGGTTGTTCCTCTGCTTCTTGATACCTCTCTAGTCCGCCCCCCATCCCTTTATATAGCTTAAAGGGGAGGGGGTGGTCTCCAACTCCTTCTTTGAGTTTATCTTTCAAAAATAGAAAGTCCTAGTCTAATCCTACTCTTATCTCTTTATCTTTCTAGGACTACATCACAAATTTAAATCTGGTAGGACTCTTCTCAGTTTCTTGTTCTTGCATTCGTATTAGGCTTCCTCTGCGAATTGGACTGCTGCAAGGCTTTTCTGCAAGTTGGGATTCAACTGCGAATTGGGCCTTCCTACGAATTTTCCCCGACTTCAGGCCCAGATTTGACTTCGATTCACGATGAATCTGCAAAATCCCAAAACATAAAAGTTATAGCTTTCTCTCTTATTTTTACAGTGAGTCTTGAATCAGCCCAATCGGATCTCGGATATGAGAGTTAGGCCTAGATTACTGAATGGTGCCGAAACTGTGAAAAATAATCTGATTTGCCTTGCTTTTCTCCTGATGCTTTCCTTCATGTCCTGAACCAAAATACAAGAAATATGAGTCCAAATAAGCACTAATTCAATATAAAAGACTGAATATTTGGGGATAAAAATATGATAAATTTTATTCTCAACAATAGTAACTTTGCCCCTTTTTGATATTACTTTTACAAAGTTAACTTATTTTTAAAATTTTATTAAATATATTACTTTTTATGATATTAAGACTCAAAAGTTGCCTTTATCTAATATAACCTCAATAGAAAACGCTAAAATATTTGTGATGCCGTCATGGGGTTTTCTTTCTTAAAATTGAATATGATGACAATGTCATCTCTCTATTTATTAATTTGTGTATTTTGGTTGCAGTTTGTGATTGTGTTCTTGGCTGTAATATGAGCCCGAGCAATAGTTGCACCACTCAACTCGGCCTATATGTTGAAAGAGTTTGAGTTTTATTTATCTGACCCAGAATCCAAGTTCCTCTTAACATCCTAAGAAGGGAATAAATCCGCTCAAGCCACCGCTACCAAACTTAACATCCCCCATATTACAACCGCACTACCTCATTTTGACCAAGAAGTCGATAGATGAAGAAGTCATGTTTCTCCACAACTCGAAAGTGATGGTTCCATTGAAGAAGCCAGTAGTTGAAATTGTAGTTGAAATAGAAAAATAGAAATAAAATAATAGAGATTTTGAGAAAAAGATTTGATTAACTTGTATGTACTAGGGTTCAATCAACCCTATTTATAGTTACAATGGTTGAGTTATAGTGAAACTGTACAAGGATACAGAGATAAAGCTTATCTAGGTTAGTTTAGGGTTATCTAGGATAATTCTTATCTGGAGGTAGGATTAAGATTATTCCAGTCTGTTATCTTGAGATAGGATTAGAAGAACCTAGATGGTTAAGTTTTCTTGATGGGCCTGAAGATTTACATAGGCGTGCATGGGCCATGCATGGGCCCATGGACGTACGTTATTATCCCCTTGCAAGCTGAATGGGGTGATGAGAAGCTTGTCCCGAAGATTAGTGAACCGAGCTATGGAGAGAGGTTTGGTGAAGATGTCTGCTATCTGATCTCCTGTTGGAACATATCGAATTTGAAGTTGCTTCTGAGTGACAATGTCACATAGGAAATGGTAGTCCAACTCCACATGCTTCGTACGATCATGAAAAATGGGGTTGGTGGCCAGGTGGGTAGCACCCATATTATCACACCAAAGAATAGGGGGAGGAGCTTGAAAGCCAATGTCTCATAGCAAAGACTGAATCCATAACAACTCTGTGACTGTGTTGGTGAGAGATCTGAACTCGGATTCGGTGTTGGAGCAAGCAGTGGTATGTTGCTTTTTGGAGCTCCAGGAAATCAGGTTGGAGCCAAGATAAACTGCATAACCCCTTGTGGAACATCGATCATCAGGACAACTGGCCCAATCGACGTCAGTGTACGTAATCAATTGTTAGGAAGAGGATCCCTGAAAATGAAGACTGTGAGTGAGAGTGCCCTTGAGATAGCAAAGTATTCGCTGTACCACTACCCAATGTTCATCAGTGGGAGAGTGAAGAAACTAGCAAACTTTGTTGACTGGGAAGGAGATATCCGGACGAGTGATGGTGACATACTGTAGAGCCCCAACAATGCTCTGATACTCCGTTGGGTTAGATAAGGGCTCGCCGAAATCTTTTGAGAGTCGGCTAGAGGTGGACATGGGTGAGCTTGCAGGTTTGGCCCCTTCAAGGTTGGTTCGATGCAATAGATCTAGGATGTAGCACTGTTGGGAGAGGAACAAACTGCCAAATTTGTGACTTACCTCAACCCCAGAAAATATTGGAGTGACCCTAAGTTCTTTAATAGAAAAACTGAGGAGAGTGACTTGAGAAACCCACTAATAGCAACGGTAGAGTTTCCAGTCAAAATAATGTCATTGACATATACCAGCAAAAGTAGGGTCGTCTGTTGGGAGGAGAAAATAAACAAAGATGGATCAGTAGAAGAGTTGCGAAAACCCATTTGTTTGAGAACAGAGCTCAACTGAGAATACTAGGCTCGCGGTGCTTCTTTTAGGCCATAGAGAGCCTTCTTCAATTTGTAGACATGATTAGGGTATCTGGGATCAGTGAACCATTTCGGTTGATTCACATAAATATTTTCATTAAGGATGCCATGAAGGAAGGAATTGTCAAATATCCAGTTGATGAACTGACCAGTTCTGGACAAGAGCAACGGAGAGGATTGTTTGTATAGTTACTGGTTTGACAACTAGACTAAAAGTATCAAAGTAATCTAGACCAGGGACCTGGTTAAAGCCCTGAGCAACCAATCGGGCTTTATAGCGACCAGTGGTTCCATCCTCCTTCTTCTTTATTTTGTTTATCCACTTAGTTCTGACTATGTTCATGGAGGGATCATAGGGAACCAAGTGCCAAGTGCCATTTTTAATGAGGGCCTGGTATCTTTTTGCATAGCCAGTTGCCAGTTTGGTGATTTGGCGGCTTGGTTAAATTTTTTAGGTTCTTGATCCTGTAAGAGAGTGAGAAGAGAAGATAGGATTGGATACCTTGTCAAAAGTTGGGACTGAGGAAGGGTCCTGTCCATGGACTACATACGCATAGAATGAGTGTGTACCGGTTGAGAAACTGGGGCTGTAGAGTTCAGTAAATCTTGCATACTTCGATGCTTGTGTGGCTGATCAGAAGAGGATTGTTCCAAAGGTCCTGAGTTTAGAGAGATGGTTGTTGAACTAGAGATAAATGCTGGTGCAGATGAAGGCTGCGATGAAGAAGGTATTGGTAGTGTTGCAGGTTGTAGACCTGAAATGATAATTCCTGTGGAAACAGGACGTGTGCTAGGTGGTGCTTTAGGAATTCTTAAAAATAAGGTTTCATCAAAATCCACATGGCAAGCTATGAAGGCTACGATGAAGAAGGTATTGGTAGTGTTGCAGGTTGTAGACCTGAAATGATAATTCCTGTGGAAACAGGAGGTGTGCTAGGTGGTGCTTTAGGAATTCCTAAAAATAAGGTTTCATCAAAATCCACATGGCAAGCTATAATAATACACCCTGTAGGGACATGGAGACACTTGTACCCTTTGTGAGAGGTACTGTAGCTAATAAAAATGCACTGATGTGATCGAAATTGCAACTTATTCTTGCTGTAGGGTCATAGAAAGGGATAGCACGCACACCCAAAACATCGCAATAGAGAGTAATCAGGAGCTGTTTGAAAGAGTTTCTCATGAGGGGACATACCATGCAATACCTCTGTTGGTAGTCAATTTATCAGAAAAACTGCAGTTTCTACCTCATCAACCCAGAAGGAGAAGGAGAGCTTGGAGGAGGCTAGTAGAGATAAAGCAGATTCAACCACATGTCTGTGCTTCTATTTAACTGATCCATTTTGTTCATATGTATGGGGGCACACCAATCAATGTGTGATGCCTTGTGAATCTAAGTACTGGGAGAGAGAGCGATACTCTCCTCCCCAATCGGACTGAAAGGCTTTTATTTTGGCATTAAACAAAACCTCTACATGTCTCTTAAATTTAATAAACAAATCACAAACATCTGATTTTCGAGCCATAGGATACACCCAAGAAAATTTTGAAAAATCATCCATAAAAATAACATAATAAGAAAATCCATTATTTGACTTAACGGGAGCAGGTCCCCATACATCTGAAAAAATCAAATCTAATGGACACTTGGACTAAGAACTAGATGACTTCAAGGGCATTCTATGACTCTTACCCATTTGATAGGACTCACAAATAGACTCATTAACACTAGATCTAATAAACAAAAGAACAAACTTGGAAATAACTTGCCATACATTTCGCATAGCTGCATGACCAAGGCGATGATGCCAACCATGAAGTGAAGTACGTTCTCCAAGAAGCACTTCAGATGTGATTGTGGGTAACGTAGGAAAACTGTATAACCCATTTCTACTTGCCCCTCGAAGGAGGATTCTCCCCATATAATCCTTCACATAGCAACAGTCACGGTGAAACTCAGAAAACAAATCCTTATCCTTTGTAAATCGATTGACATAAAATAAATTATTGCAGATAGAAGGAACATCAAAACTATCTTTTAAAGAAAAAGCATGTTGATTAAAAATCATAGAAGAAGATCATGTATGATGAATATTCAAACCTTGACCGTCACCAACCTTCACTTGATCTGGTCTATTATACCCAGTATGATTCTGCAGATTATCTAGATCTGGGGTCATGTGATGAGTAGCCCCAGAGTTTGGGTACCAATTGGGATCAAAATTATTTTCATACTGATTCTGGGGTGTATTTACCCCTCCATGAAATGCAGAAGGATCATTGAAAGAATTATTAGAAAAAACAAAGGCATATTTTGCTTTACTACACTACAGGGCACTGTGTCCAAATTTATTACAGATCTGGCAAGTGGCATTATTTTTACTTGCGTGCCTCCAAAAAATTACTGAGATTGATTTTGAAAGGATTGATGATTATATTATGGAGTACCACATCCACACCCCTTACCTCTGTTGTTGTTGTTGAAGTTTGGAGAGAACTATTGCGGGGGCTTCTGAAAATTATTTTTCTTAGGAGGGACACCAGCCATATTTGCACTTCGAGTGTCTGATGCAAGAACTAGGTCTTCAAGCCAGCTCTCATGGTTTAGAAGTGCTCCCATAATATTAGCAATGCTGAGATCTGCTACATCTAGTCAATTGGTAAGTATTGTAACCACCGACTCATATTCACTCCCTAAGCCAGATAAAATGTAAAGCACCAGATCAGACTTGAGCACTGGTTCAGTTACTGTAGAAAGACTGTCAGCGATGGATTTTGCTCATTGTATATAGGTAGAAATTGAAAGAGACCATTTTTTAAGACAACTGCAGTACCCTAGATCAGGAGTGTGTAGAATAACTGTGAGTAAGGGAAGTCCATACCTCAGATGATGTCGACAGACCTACCACTTGCGCCATAACTCCTTCAGTGAGAGAGGAAATCAGCCAACTCAACACAAGTTGATCAATGTCTGTCCATTTTTTTGAATTTAGGATTCGCAATCATCCATGTATCATTTGGATTGGGTATAACTTCAGGTGGTGGCTTCTTCTTCCCTTCTACGAGTCCTAGTAGATGGTGGTGTCGAAGGATGGGAAGAAACTGAGCATGCCACAATAGGTAGTTGTCGCTTCCTAATTTGATAGGAAGATAATGAGTGACGTTCTGGATTGAAGGGAGCACACTACTTGACATTGAGCCATCGTTGGATGCTGCTGAGCTGCTACCATGTGTGCCTGTCTCTGTCGACATGGCTTTGATACCAAGTTGAAATAGAAAAAATAGAAATAAAATAATAGAGATTTTGAGAAAAAAATTGATTAACTTATATGTACCAGGGTCGAATCAACCCTATTTATAGTTATAGTGGTTGAGTTACAATAAGACTGTATAAGGATAAGAGATAAAGCTTATCTAGGTTAGTTTAGGGTTATCTAGGATAATTCTTTATCTGGAGGTAGGATTACGATTATCCTAGTTTGTTATCTTGAGATAGGATTAGAAGAACCTAGATGGTTAGGTTTTCTTGATGGGCTTGAAGATTTACGTAGGCGTGCATGAGCCATGCATGGGCCCATGGACGTCTACATTATTAATCGTCAACGAGCCGTCTGACATAGCCCTGTTACTCCACACCTCTGGCACCACGAGCCAACCAAAAGGAGTGTCGATTACGTAGCTCAACCTTGCGGCCTCAGTACAGAACATCAAATTGGTGTATAAAATAATTTAGTCCTTTCTCTGCAAAGAGAAAGGGTGGGTTTGTACTTGGGAGAATGAGCGAATTGGCAAGTGGTAGTGGAGAATAAATAGAGGGAGGAGAAGAGGAGGAAGAGGGAGATACGCCGGTGGGATGTGGGATGTTTCTGGGTTAAAGGCTCGGCGGAGGAGAGGAGGAAGAGGGAGTTTGAATGGACTTAATATATTTTTTTTTGTCTTTTTGCATCCGATTCAACTGGATTCCAGTTGCTAATGGTAGAAAACCCGTTAACTAGAACCAAAAATCAAAATGCTACATGATAGCTCCCGGTGGGTTCATGCGTCCAGTGCACCCATGAGTGCACAGAACGCAGACTCGGCAGGGACGACTTCAAGGATGGAGGCGGCGTTCTATTCCCACCAAACAGTATGGAAGAAGTTTGCCTTCAGTTAGGGCAAAGCCCATTCAAGCAGCCTTTACTGTCTTGCATTGAGAATATCTCCATATTGATGTGCTTTATTTCATGGGGAGATATTCCCAATGCAAGGTTGGGAAAGGCTGTTAGATCGGTGTGGGCACAGGTTTGCCCTTATGGAAGTTGATCTCGCATGGAAGATGGAACTTGCTTTCCCTCTCTCAAGTCTCACCTCAGTAGTCAGCACTAGTGCTATTTTGTACACCGCCAAGTTTCAAGTTTCAACAATAAATTTATCTTATAATTTAGTTAATTAATTTTCTAAAAATGTAATAATCTTCAAGTAGTTTCTCAGGGTTTAATAATTTATCTTTTATTTTTCAATATAATTTAATTATCTTTTATTTTCCAAATTAACTAATTCAATAATGTTATGAATATGTAATAATTAACTTTCTAAAAGTGTAATGATTTTCAATAATTTACTGAAAAATTAATAAATAACTTCAATTTCCAATAAAAATGAATCATAAATTAATCAAAATTTATTATCTTCTTTCTTATAATATAAATTAATCAATAATTACTTTTCAAATTACATAATTAACTTATCTTTTATTTTTTAATATAAGTTAATTAATAATTTTTTCTGAAGATGTAATAATTTACTAATACTTTTCTAACAATGAAATAATTTATCTTTTGTTTTAATAATTATTGCAATAATTTTCAATAAATTTCTGAAAATTTAATAATGTACCCTTTATTTTCCAATAAAAATTAATCAAAATTCATTATCTTTTATTTTCTAATATAAATTAATCAAAATTTTCTGAAAATGAAATAATTTATCTTTTTTCAACATTTTTCTAAAAAATGTAAACACCATTTAATCATTGATATTTTATTTTTAAATATAAATTAATCAATAAATTATTAATTTGTAATAATTTACTGAAATTAATTAATTTTTTGGTAAATGAATTTTACAAAATTACAAAAACTAATTTACAAACATTAGTTACCAAATTTACCAAAAATAATATATCTAAACTAATTATGAAATTTACACAAATATTTTACCACAATTAACTACCTAAATTATTAGAGTTAATTTGTCCAAATTAACCAATATTAATTTCGTAATTCACAAAATTTTATTATATTAATTTTTTAAATTACAAAAATTAAAAATTATTAGAGTTAATTTGTCCAAATTAACCAATATTAATTTCGTAATTCACAAAATTTTATTATATTAATTTTTTAAATTACAAAAATTAACAAAATAATAAATTTGCAAACTTATCAAATTTATTATTTCATAAATTAGAAAAATTAATAACTTTTGGTAAGATTAATTTATAAAGAAATAGCACAATTAATTTACTGAAATGATTTTTTGTTAATATACCAAAACTTTATTATATTAACTTTTGTTAAATTAGTTTTCCAAAATTACAAAAATCAATTTGAAAATTTACCCTATTTTTTCATTTTTCATATTTTGAAAATTAATTAATAATTTTGGGTAAAATATTAATATAATGGATTAAACAAAAGTAATTTACTATAATAACTAGCAAAGGGGTGGAATGTAACTATCGACCTATTGATCCATTGACTTGGTCCCTAGCCAAAAACGGTTGAATTGGTCCACGATCCATTGACTTTAGCGATCGAATTGTCGACCTGTTGATCTGTTCAATTGTTTTTGGTATTTTTTTTAATTGGAAACCATCCAAGCAATCGGTTCCATTTTATCCTAATCTCAGTCGCCGGTCAAAAATCGTTGAATCGGTCAATGACCCATTGACCTAGGCAGTCGAACCGTTGACCCATTCAATGATTTTTGGTCATTTTTTTATTTTTTAATTTTTGTTGTCAGAATGGGCAATCCGTTTGAACCGAACAATCAAACCGTCGACCCAAAAACTGGTGGCTAGAACGGTTCCATTTTCAAGTCATATGAGTCACAAGCTCGAATGACATAACACGTATGGTATTGCTTAATGAACCTTACACTCTCAATTTTTTGCTTGTAATTTTTTTTGTCAGAACAGGTCATCCATTTTTTTCTTTAATTGAGAACCATCTAGGCAACCATTTCCATTTTACCTCAATCCCGTTCCCTGACAAAAAAACGTTGATTCGATCAGCAACCCATTGACCTGAGTGGTCGAACCATTAACCCGTTGACCCTCAACTTGAAAAACTAGTGGCCATAATGGTTTTGTAATTTTTTGCTTGTAATTTTTTGTTGTCAGCACATGTCGTCTGTTCAATCCAAAAACCGGTGGCCAGAACGGTTCCGTTTTTTAGTCGTATCAGTCACACGCTCGAATGACATAACACATATGATACTACTTAATGGACCTCACAAACTCAATTTTTTGCTTATAATTTTTGTTGTCAGAACAGACCGTCCATTCAAATTGGATGATCAAATCATCGACCCAAAAAACGGTGGACAGAACGGTTCCATAATTTTTTGCTTGTAATTTTTGTTGTCAGAATAGGCCATCCATTCAAACCGGATAGTTGAACCGTTGGTTATCAAAACGTTATTAACAACATTTATCAATAACAGTAAGTAATTATACTATTTAATTAAATAATCATTAATGATAGTGATGGTGCGCAATCCGGCTGGTCTTAGTTGTCAACGACCTTGCCTCCGACTCGAGCAACAGGGAGCCTGAAACGGAGAAGATAAGGAATCTTCGGGGAGGAACCCGATGAGATTGCTCCGAAGCTCAAGTTAGTATTCTCTTGAAGGCAAGATAAAACTAAATGGCGCAAAGTTCACATACCTTGTTCTTGGGGGGCAGGGAGCCTTTTATAACCACCTCGCGCACTCACTCCTAAGCTTCTGTCAGGTCGGGTATGATTATCTCTACTCTCCTGCCAGTTCGGGTGTCATCACCTCTACTGGGACAGAATCGCCACTGCTCTCTTTGTCGGAGCCGTCTCTGCAACTGGAGATGGCGGTAGCAGGTGGCGGTGGCAAGTGGCCGTTGGAGTGCGGCTGTCAAGCGTCAGATCCCAAGTTAGTCAGGTGCGCCGCCCCTAGGTACGGACTTCCTCGGTGTCAGGTGAGGTACGGTTGTTCAATTTGGCGTCCTGGAGTCGAAGTGCTGGAGTGGTGAGTGAGGTGAAGTCTTGAGTTCAGATAGGGGAGTGTCCCGAACTGTCATGGGGCGGGCCAGTTCGGGTCGTTGCCTTGTGCAAGGCTTGGGGCCTAAGGGAGAGTTCGGGCTCCTTGTCGGGAGTTTGGGCTCCTAGTAGGGAGTTTAGACTACTGGTTCCTCCCTTTGGTGCTCGTGCCTTGGGCGCGCTGTTGTGCCGAGCTGTTGCCTTTGCCACGTGTTGAGTGATTATGAAGTCGGGCCAAATCTTCCTTCATCAGATAGTTTTAATAATATTATTTAGTTATTTTAATATAACAGAAAATATTAAATTTATGAATAGGATTTATTAACAATATTCGTTAAATTAATAAATACCAAAATTAAATTAAATTAACAATATTTATCGATAATAGTCAGCAATTATAATAATTTATTAAATAATCAATAACAATACTTTTAATAACATTTTTAATTATTTTTAATATAACAATAATTACTAAATTTATTAATAGTATTTATTAATAACAGTATTTATAATTTTGATTTAAAGTAAAATTAAAGAAAATATCTATTTATTAACAATATTTTTAATAACAATAATTATTAATTATAATCACCGATTATATATTTATTAAATTACTGTAATGATCAGTAATTTATTAATAGTATTTATAATTTTAAAATAAATATCTAATTATTAACAACATTTATAATAATAGTAATTATTAATCAAAATTAAATTAAATTAATAGTACTTATCAATAATAGTCAGTAATTATAATATTTTATTAAATAATCAATAACAATACTTTTAATAACATTTTTAATATAACAATAATTACTAAATTTATTAATAGTATTTATTAATAACAATATTTATAATTTTAATTTTGAGTAAAATTAAAGTAAATATCGATTTATTAACAATATTTACAATTGTAAAGTAAATATCTAGTTATTAGCAATATTTATAACAGCAGTAATTATTAATTATCATCATTAATTATATATTTATTAAATTTTTGTAATAATAATTATATAATTTAATTATATTTTTATTAAAATTTTAAATTACGGTAATTAATTACTATAATAATCAGTAGATTCCATTAATTATCCATTAATTACTGTAATTACTGGGTTATGAGCTCTCACGTGGGAATCTACTCGCACGAGTAGATTCCATTTGCTGCACGGAGAGAACATCCATTTTTTTATTAAATTATATATATATATATATATATATATATATATTACAAATTATAAAATGATTCTAGGTATGTTTGAAAAAAAAGAAAAAAAACTTGCAAGTATGAAAATTGGAATGATCAGGGTGGGGCAGGGTAAATTTGAGGATCCCCATTCCTTCTAGGGATGATGGAGTTAAGATGTCTAGCTCTGGTAGCGTTCATGGAGGGGATGGGGCATGGGCATTTGAATTCGAAGTCGAGGACAGGGCATGGAAAGATCAGCCCCGCCCTATCCAGTTGCCATTCCTACATGTCCATTTCAAAATAATAGAAATTAGAAACTAAAAGATGCCCTTTTGGTGGATTGAACAAGATCTATTAAAACAGAAACAATAGAACAAGGTGATACAATATAATAGAAACAAAAACTAAAACAACTAAAACAAAAACACAACTAGAACATCTTTTGGTATATTGCAACTATAACTATTGCGACACAAAAAATGTGGTGACTATCTTCTTCATCTCTTCAAATTCTTTGACCATCTTCACTAGTTTCACGTTCATGCCCTGCACTCCCGCATTAATGTGCCGCACTCCCACGTTCATGTCCCCCATTTCCCTCAGTAGTTTCACGTTCGTTTCCCCCAATTCCCTTAGCATTCTCGCGTTTTCCATCAGCATTTTCCCTATTTCCCCCATTTCGCTCGTCATTCTCACCTTCATTTCCCTCATCATTTCTTCCATTTCGCTCATCCTTTTCCTCATCATTTCTCTCGTTTCCAAATCCATTTGTCTCATCTCCCTCATCAATTCTACATTTTCATCCTTGATTTTCTTTTCAATGTACTGCATCTCTTGCATGGACATTTTCCATGCAAGATGTTCCTTCTTCTCAACTTCTTCCATTTCTTCAATGATTTATTTCCCCTCTCGTCAATTTTATCCAGAATACGATGGCATCCCTCTCTGTCTCCTGCTCCGGTCGTTGCCATGAAAATAAACGAAACAGATTAAGAGAAAAACAAAAACTTAGAGGAAAGAAGATAGAATGCATAACCGCATAAAAAGACTCATTTTATAGAGGCGCACAACGACTTTATATGCATGGTTTCCGAACCGCCGTTGACCTGGACAGTTGGGCTGTTCGGCCCGGGAACCATCCAAGCAAATGGTTCGTTTTACCCCAAACTCGGTCCTTGGCCAAAAACTGTTGAATTAGTCAATGACCTGTTGACCAGGGCAGTCGAACTGTCGACCTGTCGACCCATTCAACAGTTTCGATCTCCTTATAGAATTGTTGTGGGCTCCCATTTGTACGTGGGTCGGTTTGGTCCATTTTATTTACTTTTGCCAATCGAACTGATACTGCCAATTTGTCTATTTCATCATCGAAACCAACTAAGATGCATATAAAACCGTTAAACTGATTTGAATCGGCTTAATCATTTAACCAAACTAAAACCTAGGGGTGTCCATGAAAAACTGAAAAACCGAACCAAACCAAGAAAACTGAACCTCAAAATGCGGTTACCGAACCGATCGATTCGGTTTTGGTTTGGTATTTTTGGAAAACTGAAGGACCGGTTTGATTTTCGGTTAACCTACAAAAAAACGATGGTTAACCGAACCGACTAGTATATATATTTATATATATATTTTTAATACATGTCACACATTTTCTATATATTATATATAAATATTGATTCATTATATATATAAATATATACACATATTATATCTATAATAATCTATTTGTAAATATATTATGTATATAACATTTTTAAATATTTACAATATTATATATAATTATAATTTATAATATAATATTATACATATATTTATATAATATATATTATAAGTATAAAAACCGAAAAACAAAAGAACTGAACCGATCAAAAACTGAAATTGGCAAATCGGTTAACTAGTGATACCGATTCGATTTTGGTTTGGATAAATGGAAAAACCAGTGGTACCGGTTTGGTTTGCAAAACTTGCCCATGGTTCAATTAACCAAACCGTGAACACCCCTACTAAAACTAGTCTTTCTTGAGGGAACTCCTTTGTGCTCGCTAATATTCTACCATGGCCTGTTATATTCCTTGGATCAATGAAGGATAAGAGGACAAAGTAAAGGAAGAAGAGAAATGGAGCGGATTATGACAATTAGACTTGTTTGTAGGCTGGGTCAGGCCGGGTTCAAATAGGGCTTTGCCTTTATATTAACAAAATATACTCAGGCCCAAGCCCGACCCAGCCTAACCATCAAGCCTAGGTCTTGAGCACGAGCTTGACACTTATATAAAGCCTGAAGCCCAAGCCCGACCAAAAAATTGGAAAAAGATTCTTTTCAATTTCTATTCAGTAAAAAACTATTTTATTTATATTAAAAGATCTCAAAACCTAAAAAACGATGAAAGATCTCACTATTGCTTGAAAAAAGAATAATAAAGAAAAAATATAATATATATGTTTATTATATAAAATATATTTTCATTTTAATATATTATCAAGTCGGGTTCGAGCTTAGGCCAGGCTTTTTCGAGAAAGCCCAAAACCGACCCAAAAAAGGTCGGGCCTGATGTTTTAGGCCCAAGCCTGAGCCTGTAGGCCTGAAATCTTGTCCAAGCCTGACTTAGATTGGGTCAAGCCAAGCTGGCCCGTTGGGCTACCTAGCCAATGAATAGGTATAATGGCAATTGCAAAAGGAGATGATGATAATGAACAAAATAAGAAAGGAGAAAAGGGGAAGAAATGACATGAAAAGAAAGAAAAACTATCATGTAGAAATAGAATAAGAAAATAAAAAAGCAGAGAAACTGGTGGCAACTATCTAACTTACCTAAGGTGGAGAGAAGAAGAAGAAGATGATGAATGGGGTGGGAAAGAGGAGAAGATGAAAAGAAATAGAATAAGATAACAATGGATTAGAGGAAAGAATAAAAAATAATAGAGAATGCTGTTACCTGAGAGTGTTAATATAATTGTTTCTCCTTAGCCGTTTGACGCTATTTTAAACGATTTTCTAGAATTATTAATTAATATGAGTAAAATAATATTTTTAATAGTTAACCAACTATTTTTTTGAAAGTTATTACATATTTGTGTTATTTGGAAGCTTTAATGTCTCAAGATTATTTAACCTATTTTCCATTATTTCAATAATATTTAAAAAACTTTAAATTATTTATATTTTATATTCTTATTATCAAATATTGTTAAACCTACTATAATTATTTATGTGATTTTTATAAATTTTTTAAAGTTATTACATAATTTCGTTATTCAATTTATTTTTTATTTTTAAATAATATATAAACCATGGTTTAATTATCAAAGTTTTTTTTATTTAAGAAATTTTTTAAAATTTTTACATAACTTTGTTATTTTAGATATTGAAAATGTAGTTATATTAAATATTTTGTAATTTAAAATTTAAATAATTTTTTATTGAAATTTGTAAAATAATATTTAGTTATGAAATTGAATAATCTGTAAAATTAAAATTTATAATGTAATAACATAATTTTGTTATGAATCTCATAAAAATATACAATTATTAATAATCTAAACATTTTAAAATCAATTACAATTATTTTTGTGTTTTTAATAAATATTTTAAATTCATTACATAATTTCATTATTATATTTAAATATTTATTAAAAAATTTAATTAACTTTCTTTAGATAGATATTAGCGGGGACCACTGACTTAGTTAAGTGAAAGCTAAATAATAGAAACGAATAAGAGTAGGCAATTGTTTTGTATATTAACTTTTTAAATAATTAATAATTATTTATACTTTATATATTATTTTTAACAAGTGTTTTTTGCAATACAAAATTAATAATAATTAATTTCAGCTAGGGTCATTCATCAAATTGATGAAACTGGCCAACTCGAAAAAGGATAGGTAAACTAAGCCAAACCAACTCTAAGAATTAAATGAACCCCGTGCCTTTCTCTCCTCAAGCCCAAAGCTAAGCCAAGCCCATTTTAACCTAGGCTTGTGCCATATTTTTTCTTTTGCATGTATTACATTTGATTTTAGTTAAAAATTTAAATAATTAGATTTGTATTAGTGATGTCATAGGCTAAACTCATTACTCATTAGGCCAAAGAAAAAACCATAAGCCCGGCCTGGGCATGTGTAGGGCTGAGCTTGGGCTTGCAATCTAGGCCCGGGGTGTGGGCCAAGCTGGGCTTGGGCTTAGGTTAAAGCTCTTATCATTAGTACTAAAACCAGCCCAGCCTAGCTCGACCCATGATCACCCCTACAGACATAGAGTGGTGTGAACCATTTGACCTAGACGGTCGAAACGGTGACATGTGATTTGGAGGCAAAAGTGGCTCAACTTCTTAATCGATTTTTAAAACATTGATCAGTACAACTCAAGTTTTCCAGTTTTCACTAATGGTTGGTTAGTTTCAAGTGACCAACTCCCCAACTCGACCAAGTCAATTTGGTTGGCCAAATAATCTATAACCAAGGTTTAAAATTTCGATAAGATAAGTCTGATACGGGGCATATCGTATCGTATTGTATCTTTGAAAAATATATGGGATATGCATGAAAATCGGATGTTTCATCTTTTTTCATGCGTATCGGGTCCATATCAGGGGTGTATCGGCGCGTATCGGTAGCGTATGGACGAAAAAGATACAACAAACAACTAAATAAAAAATTAAAGGAGGAAAGCAAGCTTCTTTTCCTCGAAATAAGCCTTCTTTCACTCCCAAATGACTCTAAAACTCCAAACGTCATTCCTAGAGTGCTAGATTTGCAAAAGTTTGCGAGAAACAAGTGTAAATCATTACTTTTTTTTTAAGATTTTTCAAATTTTGGAGAAATATGGAAAAATAGGTAATTTTTTTTTTCAAATTTTTATAATATCTTGTGATTTCTTTTTTTTCTTGAATGTTTAAATTTATGCTGATCTACATTTCTTACATTCAAAATCACAGTTTTTTTAGTGTTATCAATAGATTTATGGAAATTTCATGAATATATTTGGGAAAAATATAAATTAATAAAAAATTTAAAAATGTAATTTTTTCTCTACCTATAAAGACTAAATATGTTTTAGATCTATTGATTTATCCATCATATCCATAGAGCAATTGAAATTTCTTCTTAATATATATATATATTTTATTTTTTATATTTTTAAAATTAAAAATAAATAATAATTAATTATACTTTGTCATTTGATCACAACAATTGAATATATTATAATTCTATGGATGATCTATCATATCCATAGAACAATTGAAATTTTTTCTTTATTAATTATTTTTTTATATTTATATTTTTAGAATTAAAACTAAATAAATAATTAATTATATTTTATCATCTGATCACAATGATTGAATATATTATAATTCTATCGATGGTCTATCATATCTAGAAAGCAATTGAAATTTCTTCTTTAATAGGAGAGTTGGGTTTATCATGTTTTATGGTTGGATAGGAGAGTTGGGTTTATCGATGATCTATCGTGTTTTATGGTTGGATAGGCGAGTTGGGTTTTTCCCATCCCATAAAACATTAAAACTTAAGAATTATAATTTATAAATTATAATTAAGCATAGGATTTTTAATAAAATTAATTAACTACAATATATTTCTTTATAAAACCATTAAAATGCATTAATTTAATGTATATACACTTCATTGAGGTCTTATATTTAGTGTTATTGACATTTTTCTATGATTTATTAAAGTATTTATAGTGTTTCCAAGTGTATCTATGCATGTGTATCTTAGTTTTCTCTGATTCACATGCGTCCAAGGTGTATCCCAATACATCTCTTAAAATTGCCTTTCTGATACACTTGGCATTTCCGAAGCTTTGAACATTGTCCGTAACTAAACCGAACTAACTAGTGAACTCTCTTAATTTCAACAAAATTAATGGTATAATCTGTAACAAATAACAATGACTTAATCTCCAATAGTTATTCAAAATTTATAAATAAAGTACGCAATTACTAAAAAACATTATAATGAAAATACAATAAATAATCAGTAAAAATATAATAAATACATTACATACTAAAATATATTAAATTAGACAATAAATAGTGTAATATGAAATAATAGTTTAATTGATAATAAAAATAATTCAATTAATTATAAAAAAATACATAACTACTAAAAATAAAATTCTAACAAAAATACAATAAATTCAATAAGTACAATAAATTAAAGTTAAAAAGTTAAATAACAATATTTTAATCTCGAATAAGTATTGGGAACTTTCTATTAAATAAAAAAAACAAAAATAGATTTATACATAATTATTGAAAATATATTTATAACAAAATTCCATTATATAATTATTGAAAATACAATAAATATTTATTTTAGTGCATATAAATATATAATAAATATTGATAAAGATTTTAAAATTATTACTAATTGAAGTTATTTTCTAGAATTATTAATTGATATAAGTGAACCAATATTACAATTATCAGTGCATTAATAATTATAGTTATTATTCTACTTTTTAATATCTGTTAAATTATTTTATTGAACGTTATTACATAAAGGTATTAATATGTTTTCATTATTTCAATAATATTTAAAAAAAATTATTTACCTATATTTTATATTCTTATTGTTGAATATTATTAAATCTATTATACTTAATTTTATGTTTTAAGAAATTTTTTAAGTAATTACATAATTTTGTTATTTTATCTATTTCTTGTTTTTAAATAAATCTAAAATATGTTTTGGTTATAAAATCTTTTGATATTTAAAATAATTAAAAATTTGTTATTTATAACATTATTTGGTTATTTAAATAGTAATATTTTTTAAACTTTAAATTATTAATTGTTTATTACATTTAATAATCCATAAAAATATAAATTATACTATTATTACATAATCTTATTATTTATTTTGTAAAATCTAAACTTAT
This sequence comes from Nelumbo lutea, assembly GCF_056320005.1. Lineage (NCBI taxonomy): Eukaryota > Viridiplantae > Streptophyta > Magnoliopsida > Proteales > Nelumbonaceae > Nelumbo > Nelumbo lutea. Next base: position 133,630,754 of record NC_142684.1, on the reverse strand, counting down.
TATTAATTATAATATTATGAAATCTATTATAATTTTTTTTCTAAATTTAAGAAATTTTCTAAATTTATTACATAATTTTTTTATTTTTAACTATTTAAAATTTAGTTAAGTTAAATATTTCATTATTTAAATATCTCGTTACTTAATTATTTGAAATATTTCATTATTTAAATATCTCGTTACTTAAAATTTAGTTAAGGTAAATAACAAATAGTTATGAAATTTTCTAAATTAATTATTTGAATACTATGTTAAATATTTAAAACTATTTGTTATTTAACTTTTATTTATTTTAAGGTTATTATGCAATATAAAGTATTTTGTTATATAATTATTTAGCTATTTTTAATACTTTGTTTTTCAAATATTTAGTTATGGAAATATTTAAATAGTATTTTTTCAAAATTTAATTTTTACTATTTTAATTTTGTTTAAATAATTTTTGTCATTTTGATTTTAAAATTAAAATATTTTTAATTTCATAAAAATATATGGTTGTTAATAATATGAATATTATTAAATCTATTAATATTAATTTTTTTACATTTTTAATAAATATTTTAAAATTACTACATAATTTGATTATAATATTTAAACAATTGTTAAATTTTTTACTCAAACTTTCTTTAGATAGATAGAGATAAAAAGTGGGGGAGCGGATAAATAAAAATTAGAGATAATTTAGTAGAGAAGCTCTCTCACAAATTGAAGATGATTTATGAGACAAATAGGAATAAGAGATAATTAGAGATAATTTAGGGGAAAGTGGGTGATAGTGGTGTGACATGGATAATAAGGGATATGAACAAATTTGGAGTATGGATTGGCTTTAGAAAGGGCTTTTTTTTATCTTTCCTAAAAAATAGGTGCTCACTATATTAGTTTTGAGTTTTATTAGTTTCCTAATAAAAATGAGAGAAAAAAGTGAGGTTAATCATGCTGAGGTGGCAACTCCATGTACTTGGAAAGGGAATAATGCACCCCCCCCCCTTAGAATTGCGTGATATATAAAGTTATATCTTTCTTCTCAAGGAGTTTGGAATGAAGTATTATGAAATCTCACAATTCTTATCTTATTGCCAATGGAGTTAGCCCAAATGTAAAGAGCATTGGTGCCTAGTGGACTATTTTGTTGAGAAAATCAACTATTTTACCACTACATTAAAGTCCTGGGCTAAAACTATGAATCATGACCCTTAATGTAATAATTTTTATTACTTTGCTTTTACTTATTTTAATTTTTAAAGTTTAACTTATACAATGTCCTTGAAAGGTAGAGAGAGAGAGAGAGAGAGAGAGAGAGAGAGAGAGAGAGAGAGAGAGAGAGGTTAGATAGTACATTGGGGATGTGAGATAGTATTTAAGAGATGCTTTAGGAAAAATTACAAGGAGATAGTTTAAGAGAAATTTTAGGAAATGGCCATGTTTTAGGAATGATTCAATGAGATGTCATAATTAATTAGGGAGTTAAAAATAATAAAATGGAAAGTTACAATGACGATTTGGAGTTTGATGTGGATTAATCTTAAAGGGGATAACTTGATTGGTTGAAGCATGCCCAATACCATGTCTTTCAAGTATCATAAATTTTTGATAAATATATAGATAGATAAATTTATTTTTGTGTGGTGCCATGATGATTGTGTGTGTTTGGGGGTGGAGAAGAAAGATCTATATTGAGAATGACAAATATATTATTAAAGATCCATAAAATATTTATTTGCATCGGCTTTTGTTTCTCTCTCTCTTTCTAGAGATTGAATGCCTATGATGACTAATGACTCTACTTTCTGCTTCATTCGTATTTCCTATCAAACCAAAAATAAAGTGTATCAAGAAGATTAATTGCTCCATATTCATGACATGAATAATGGACTGTCTAAATTTAGTAGTACATATTTACAAACAAAAAAGTTTAGATGTAGAGTTGCAAACAATATATTAGTTTAGAATAGTAACAAAAGCACATTAAACTAATACATTATAAAATTTGGAATTCATAAGTATAAATGAATTTTAAAAGGAAAAATAGTAATAGTAGAACAATAGAATGTAGTTGGAAAATAAAGACGGGATGGGCCTAGAGTCTCTGGGCTTACCTACGATGAACAAACATGCGAGAAGAGAGTTGAGTCGTGGTGTGAGAGAGAGAGAGAGAGAGAGCCAAAAGGTGAGGTTTGTCTATTTATGTTAATTTATTATATATAAAAGTTGAAAAATAAATAAAATTTTAATTTTTCTAATATTTTAGAGAATTTAAAGTGGAATCGGATCCGAACAAGGAATTTGTGGGGCTGGATCAATAGATTGACTCATGGGTCTCCTAAATCTATCTATTTTGCATCTGTTGTATTCTCTGTAACAACAACCATGGTTAAAATGGATAGTTAGAGAAGAAGAGAAAGCAGGAGAAAGAACAATGGTAAGAGTGTTTGATTAGTTTGTGGTGTTATGAAAGTGGAGAAAAGGAACTAGGTTTCCTTTTTCACAATTTTATTCTTTTTAATTTCAAGGGAAATTGTCTAAAACTCATCATGAATTTTCAGCATTTTCCTTTAATTCATCACAACTTTTCAAAATCTCTAAAACTCACCATGTCAATAAGTTTTTATTTTCCAAAACTCACCTTCCATTAGTGCACCGTTAATGCTTCTTAACAGAGGTGTCCATGTCAACATAAATAACAATTTTCATGACTAAATTACCCTTGAATGGTGAGTTAGAGGAAAAATGGTATTTTTCAGTTTTCAATTTTCTTTTTTTTTTTTGCATTTTTAGTGTTTTGTTATAATTTCCAATATTTTTTATAATTTCTGTTTTTTTTTACATTTTCAAATTTCTACAATCTATAAATATTCATATATTTTTTGTTATTTATTTGTAATTTTTGTATTTTTCTATAATTTTTGGTGTTATTTCTACAATTTTTATTTTCTGATTTTGTTTTTGAATTTCTATAGTTTCTATGATTTGAAAATATTTTTTATTTTGTTTGAAATTTCTATAATTTTTTCTATTTTTGTAATTTCTATGTTTATATGTATTTTATATTTGAAAATATTTTTTGAACTTTTTCCTTTTTTTCATGTCTAAATATTAAAATGGTAAAATATTAACACCTGTTAATTTATTTTGTATATATTTTATATTTTTCTATAAAGGTTAAAATGGTAATATATTAACACCCATTAGTCCGTTTAACGTTAAGTTAGTGAAATGGTGAATTTCAGACATTTTGAAAATTTGTGATGAGTTTAAGAGAAATGCTGAAAACTCATGGTGAGTTTTAGACAATTTCCCTAATTTTAAATTTCAAAAATTGTATCCTAAAAACCTAACAGGACAAAATCATAGCGTTTAGTTCTTCGTACACATTTGATTGAGCTGGTCATGGAGTTTAAAATAGAGAACGCAGAATCGTAGAATCTCAACCAGGTTGTGATTTAAATAGACTTAGCAAGACACCTGACAACAACAAAGAGAAGACACTGATACAGAAAAGGCCATTAGCCATAGCCAGACATTTAATAGCACAAGTCATATAGAAAATCTTCTCCCTTCAAGTACAGGCTACAGGGACCGTGCTGGATTCAGCTTCTTCTAGCACCCATTTCAACCGAACCGATCAACCAACCAACCAGGGCATGTGCAACACCGTCAGTTGGTATTTCACATTTGGCTCTTGTTTGCTACTGTTTTTACGGGACAGGATTTAGTAGGTACATCAAAATAAACAAGTTAAATGAGCAATTGATAAATATTTGATAACTGTTAAAAGTGGATATTAATCTTTTTCAAGGGTGGGGTGAAGGTATCTTATGGGACAGATGTCAAAAAAAATTTTAAGTACTCATTGAACAAACTTACAATTTCGTGCCTAACTCATTTGAACATGTCCTTCACCGGCAAGGACAACTTCAAGGATGGAAATGGAGATCACATTTCCAATGTGTTCAAAATTCATTGGAGGGTCTCGGGACGAGTAATAGCAAATCTTCCCACTTTTGAGGCCGCAGGGTATCGTATAATTTCATACACGCCTTCATATCAGTGATGTTGCTCTGTTCAATATTGCCAACCGATCGAGATTGATATCTGCAACATGTATTTTGGGAGCCGGGATCTGCTCCTCACAAATGGGCGCCTCACAGGCACATCCATCATGCATTGGGAACATCTCCCATGGATAATAACTAATAAGTACGGGAAATGTTCCCGATATGTCTGTGAGGCGCCAGGTGTGAGAAGCAGATCCGGTCTCATATTTTGGGGTGTTTCGCTGTTTCCCACTAAACCACAACTTGCTTTCCCTCTCTCAATTCACCTGTGTAGGCAGTACTGGTGTTATCTGCTCACCACTGAGTTTCAACAATAAATTTATCTTATATTTTAGTTAATTAATTTTTTAAAAATGTAATGATCTTCAAGTTTCTAAGGGTTTAATAATTTATCTTTTATTTTTCAATATAAATTAATTATCTTTTATTTTCCAAATTAACTAATTCAATAATGTTCTGAAATATGTAATAATTAACTTTCTATAAGTGTATTAGTCTTCAATAATTTATTGAAAATTTAATAAATAACTTTTATTTCAAATAAAAATGAATCATAAATTATTCGAAATTATTTATCTTCTTTCTTCTAATATAAATTAACCAATAATTATTTTTCAAATTACATTAACTTATCTTTTATTTTTCAATATAAATTAATTAATAATTTTTCTAAAGATGTAATAATTTACCAATACTTTTTTGACAATGAAATAATTTATCCTTTGTTTTCAATAATTATTGCAATGATTTTAAATAAATTTCTGAACATTTAATAATGTATCCTTTATTTTCCAATAAAAATTAATCAAAATTCATAATCTTTTACTTTATAATATAAATTAATCAATAATTTTCTGAAAATGAAATAGTTTATCTTTTTTTCAACAATTATTGCAACATTTGTTCTAAAAATGTAAACACCATTTAATTATTGATATTTTAATTTTCAACATAAATTAATCAATAAATTATTAATTTTTCATGATTTACTGAAATTATTTATTTTTTTGGTAAAATAATTTTACAAAATTACCAAAACCAATTTACAAACATTAGTTACCAATGTTACTAAAAATAATATATCTAAATTAATTATGAAAATTTACAAAATAGTTTACCACAATTAAATACCAAAATTATTAGAGTTAATTTGTCCAAATTAACCAATATTAATTTCGTAAATCCACAAAATCGTATTATATTAATTTTTGTAAATTACAAAAATTAATAAAATAATAATTTTGCAAAGTTATCAAATTTATTGTTTCATAAATTAGAAAAAGTAATAACTTTTGGTATGTTATTAGTTTATCAAAAATTAGCACAACTAATTTACTGAAATTAATTTTTGTTAATATACCAAAACTTTATTATATTAATTTTCCTAAATTACAAAGATCAATTTAAAAAATTACCCTATTTTTTCATATTTCCATATTTTGAATATTAATTAATAATTTTGGGTAAAATATTAATATAATGGATTAAGCAAAAACAATTTATTAAAATAATTATGCATATGTATAACTTTTAATATATATTATA